>NW_021632359.1:0-54298 GCF_004799145.2 Neltuma alba | reverse complement strand
GAAAGAAACGAACGGAAGAAGGACGTTTCGCCGCGGCCAAATAAGTTCGCCGCGCGCGAAACAATCCCGAGAGGAAACCAAAGGAAGAAAGGCATTTCGCCGCGGCCAAACATAAGTTCGCCGCGGCGAAACACTCCTGAGAGGAAAACACACAGGACGGCCGAGTTTCCCGCGGCGAAACACCACAGAACGCACAAAGAAAAACAAAAAAACTTAACCCAGATAAACACAAAACCAACAACCAACAACAGACAAGGCTGGATATTTCAAAAACTTTAAAAATGCCTCAAAAGAGATCAAGAGGTGTTCAACAAATCCATGAATAGGCAGTATACCACAGATAAAATTCCTCAATCAAATTGAATCATATAATTCACTTAAAACACCAATTCATCAGGCATGAAACAAGATAGGAGAGAGATCAAAAACAACCAGGGGAGTCTTATTGAAATTAGCTATAACTACTCTACTTTCCTACTGAAGGGAGTCTCTCCCCCACACTCATTCACATACAACACATGCAACATAACAAGATTAACAAATAAGCAAAAGCATGTAAATGAGTGAAGGAAAGAAACTACCAGGGAGCTAAGGAGGTTTCTGGTTCTCATGGTAGAGCTTCAACTGATGGCCATTAACTTTAAGGTTTGCTCCAGTTTTCTCATCGAGAAGCTCCACCATTCCAAAATTGTGCACCTTTGTGACTGTGTAAGGCCCATCCCAACGGGTGTTGAACTTTCCTTGCTTAATTTGAATCTGGCCTTAAACATCAGCACTTTGTCTCCCACCTTGAAGTTCTTCCGTAGGAGACCCTTATCATGCACCAATTTTGTCTTCTCCTTGTAAAGTCTAGCGCTCTCATAAGCCTCCAATCTCAGTCCTCAAGCTCTTGCAGCTGCAACTTCCTCTCCACCCCAGAAGATTGTAATCCATGTTGCATTGTTTGACTGCCCAATATGCCTTATGCTCCAACTCTACTGGTAGATGGCATGCTTTGCCAAAGACTAAACGATAAGGAGACATTCCAATTGGCGACTTATAGGCAGTTCTGTAGGCCCACAATGCTTCCTCTAATCTTAGGCTCCAATCTTTCTTGGATGGTTTGACTATCTTCTCCAGCACTTTTTCACTTCTCGATTGGACACTTCAGCTTGGCCATTGGTTTGGGGGTGATATGCAGTGGAGACTTTGTGGGTGACACCAAATTTAGAAAACAAGTTATCTACCACTTTATTACAAAAATGGGTACCTCTATCACTAACCACAGCCCTTGGAATCCCAAACCTACAGAAAATGTTGGACTTAAGAAACTTAGAAACCGCTTGGGCATCATCTTTTCTAGTAGGTACAGCCTCTATCCATTTGGAAACATAATCAACAGCCAGAAGAATGTATATAAAACCAAAGGACGAAGGAAAGGGACCCATGAAATCAATCCCCCAAACATCAAAAATTTCGCAAAACAGTAAAGGTTGTTGAGGCATTTCATGTCTTTTACCTAACCCCCCAAAACGTTGACATTTGTCACAGGACCGACAAAAATCATAAGAATCTTTAAAAAGGGTTGGCCAGTAAAAACCAGAATCTAGAATTTTCCTAGATGTTCTCCTTGCACTGAAATGACCACCACAAACCATTGAATGGCAAGCTGTAATGACAGACTCAAACTCTTCACTAGGCACACACTTTCTGATAACTTGGTCACTACATATCCGCCATAAGTGAGGGGCATCCCAGATGTAGTGCCTCGATTCGCTTTGAAGTTTTTGTGCCTGAAATTTAGACATGAAAGGAGGGGTGAGTCCGGTTATAAGATAATTAACAATATGCGCATACCAAGGCTCTTTAACAGCTAGAGCACATAATACTGAATCAGGAAAGGAATCACAGGTGAGTTCAGAAGAGTCTACTCCCCGTGTATCATCAGGTAGCCTACTTAAGTGATCGGCTACATGGTTCTCAGCCCCGGCTCTATCCTTGATTTCAATGTCAAATTCCTGAAGAAGTAGTGTCCACCTAATCAATCGTGGCTTCGATTGTGGTTTCTTAAGAAGATAGCGAACAGCTGCATGATCAGTAAAAACAGTCACATGAGAATTTAACAAGTAAGGTCTAAACTTCTCTAAAGCGAAAACAACTGCAAATAGCTCTTTTTCTGTTGTGGTATAATTGACTTGAGCTGCATCCATGTTTTCGAAGCATAGGCAATGACTCTTGAGAGCTTCTCCTCCCTTTGCCTAACATAGCTCCTACAGCAAAATTAGAAGCGTCACATGAAATTTCAAAGGGCATGGTCCAGTTGGGTGCAACAAGAATAGGAGGAGAAATGAGTTTAGATTTCAATTCACCAAAGGCAACTTTACAAGAATCATCGAAATCAAATTTCACATCTTTTTGTAAAAGCTTTGAGAGAGGTAAAGCAATCTTGCTAAAATCTTTTATAAATCGCCTATAGAATCCCGCATGACCCAAAAATGATCTAATATCTTTAACACAGGCAGGATAAGGCAAAGAAGATATAACCTCAATCTTAGCTTTATCAACTTCAATTCCCTTTTTAGAAATCAAATGTCCTAGAACTATCCCCTCATTGACCATGAAATGGCACTTTTCAAAGTTCAAAATCAAATTCTTTTCAATGCATCTTTTCAAAACCTTTTCAAGACTAGCAAGACAATCATCAAAAGAACCACCATAAACAGTAAAATCATCCATAAAGACTTCCATACATTCCTCTAAAAATTCACAGAATATAGCCATCATGCAACGTTGGAAAGTCCCTGGAGCATTACATAACCCAAAAGGCATCCTACGATAGGCGAAGGTACCAAAAGGGCATGTAAAAGTGGTTTTATCTTGGTCCTCCGGTGCAATAGGTACTTGAAAGTACCCAGAGAAACCATCTAGAAAGCAGTAATGAGATTTGCCTGCAAGTCTCTCAAGCATCTGGTCTATGAAAGGAAGAGGGAAATGATCTTTCCGTGTGGCATCATTGAGTTTTCTATAATCTATGCACACACGCCAGGAATTCTGCACTCTTGTAGGAATAAGCTCATCCCTATCATTTCTAATAACAGTAACCCCACTCTTTTTTGGCACTACATGTATTGGACTAACCCACTCACTATCAGATATGGGATAGATGATCCCAGCACTTAGAAGTTTGGTAATTTCCTTTTAACCACATCAAGAATCAGGGGGTTTAGTCTTCTCTGGGGTTGTCTCACTGATTTTGAACCTTCACTAAGCAAGATTCTATGTGTGCAAATGGCTGGACTAATTCCAGGAATGTCCGCTAAAGTCCACCCAATAGCCCTCTTATGCTCTCTCAAAACAGTAAGGAGTCTTTCTTCCTCAACCTTAGATAGGGAGTTAGCTATAATGACCGGTAATCGCTCATCAGACTCTAGAAAAGCATATTTCACAGTAGGGGGCAGGGGTTTCAACTCAAGAGTAGGTGGTTGCACAATAGATGGAATCAAATTATGAAGTTCAAGAGAGAAGAGATTACTCCCCTTTCCTTCAATCAGTGAGAATTCCTCAACCTTGCAGATAGCTTCCCTCCAAGCGTTGAACCAACTTGTAGTTGATCTACAGCAACTGCCTTAGAGGGAATCTCTTCCATGACTTCGTCCTCCATATCTGAAATAGCAACAGAAAACCCTTCCCCAAGGGAATTATCGCTGACAATAGAGGGATCAAAGTCTAAATTGGGGTCAAGGGAGGAAATAGAGAATGCATGTGGGAGGGAGAGCATACAATTAAACACAGTGCAATCAAGGCATGTATCTTTATCACCACATGAGCAAGAAGAAGGTGTAGAGTAAAGGGATGAAAAAGAAGAAATAATGTCATCCTCATCATCAGAAATAACTGAATAAAGTTCAGAACTAGAGGAATCATCTAGCAATTCAAACTCAGAACAGATATCATCAACAGCAACATCAATCATATTTACACCCAAGAGAGAATAGTCTTCATAAGGATGCCTCATTGCTTCATACATGTTAAAACAAACCTTATGATCTCCTACTTCCATAGTGATGGTACCTTCTTTCATGCTAATCATAGTGTTAGCAGTCCTCAAGAAGGGTCTACCAAGAATCAGTGTGGTGTCATGGACAAGCTCAGAGGACATATCAAGTACATAAAAATCAGCAGGAAAGACCAAATCCTTAACTTGAACCAAAATATCCTCTATGATGCCTTCCGGATACCTAATACTTCTATCAGCCAACTGGAGTACTACAGTGGTAGACTTAAGCGTCTTGACTCCTAGTGAAGTGTATACAGACTTAGGCATCACATTAATAGCTGCTCCTAGATCTAGTAAGGCTCCCCTTATAGAAACTTTTCCTATTGTGCAAGGGATGGTGAAGGATCCAGGGTCCTGGCATTTCACAGGGATTTGAGGCTTAAACAGGGCAGACACATTCGAGCTTACTTGGACTCTTTCATTTGGTCTAAACTTCCTCTTATGGGTACACAGGTCTTTAAGGTATTTAGCATAAGCAGGAACTCTCTTAACAAGATCAAGCAAAGGAATATTAACTTCCACTCTACTGAACAAATCAATCACATCTTTTTCAAATTTAGTTTCAGTCTTTCTTTTGCTTATCAAGTATGAATTAGGAAAAGGAAGGTCTTTGAGATTTACCTCTTTATCATTCAGCTTACCAGCTCCATGCTTAGATGACCCATCATGCTCCTTTGATGCTGCTTCCTCATAATTACTCTCAGATTTTGCTCCTTTGCTACTTAGAAGAGTTGACTTCTTTTCATCTAGCAATTCTCTCTCTTTTGCACTCTCAGAATTCTTAACTCTTGAATGTTTAGGAAGAGGCTTATCACACTCAATCTCCTCATCAACTGATTCCTCTTCCTCTTCACTGAATCTTACTTGCTTCCCACTTCGTAGCGCGATTGCATTCAAACCCTTTGGGTTTATGACGGTATTGGAAGGAATGGTGCCACTGCTTCTAGCTTGTTGCTCACTCATGTTGTTGGATAACTGAGTTACATAGGAGTTTATGTTCTCAGATTTAGTCTCCCATTGCTCCATTCTCTTTTCCAAAGCACTAAATCTAGCATCATTCTTGGATGAATCTTGTTGAATTAGTGAAGCTAAGGAGTTGAACTGAGTAGCGTTGGCAGCCCTTTCTTCCTTCATTAAAGCCATCATATTTTGTAGGAGTTGATTGTTTCATCCTTAGGTGGGACCGCAAGGGCTTGAGACTGGTTTTGGAACTGGTTTGAAGATGGACCAGCTCCTCCACTCTTCTGAAATCTATTTGGAGGTCTACTATCATCATTCCTCCAGCCCAATCGAGGGTTTGATTTCCACCCCTCATTGTAAGTGTTGGAATAGGGGTCCCATTTTTGATTTGGGCGGCCTTGGAAGACTGCGGACACTTCCTCATAACGGCCCGGACAAACGCTAGATATATGCATGACTGATCCACATGTGTCACAACTAGGCGCTGTAATGTCCATAGGAGTGGATGGGCGATGCACACTCATATTCTTCAATTCAGCAGTAATCAAAGACAATTGAGATGTCACTTGGCTTCCCAAAGAATCTACCTTTGATTCCAAAGCGTCCATTCTTCTGTTGTGCACCGAAGCAGCTCCCATCTCATGTACTCCTTTTGTATCTCTCACCCCATGTTGTTGATGATTCAGGGCCATCTTCTTTATCAAATCCCAAGCTTCTGCAGCAGTAGAGTCTATTAAAGATCCTCCCGATGCAGCATCCAACATACCCTTCTCTTGGTTCTTCAACCCATCATAGAAGTACTGCACCAGTTGCTCATCCGGAATTTGATGATGTGGGCATCTTGAAAGTAGGTCCTGAAATCTATTCCAATAATCATAGAGGGATTCATCGTAGTCTTGCTTGGCAGAATAAATCTCCTTCCTCATTGATGAAGTCCGAGAAGCCGGAAAGTATTTCTCCAAAAATGCCTTCCTTAAGTTCCCCCAGCTATGGTATGCATCAGCTACATGTCTTGGAAGGCTCATGTACCACTCCCTAGCCTTGCCTTCCAAGGATAGATGAAAAACCTTCCATAGCACTTGGTCCAACGATGCTCCCACAGGCTTCATACTCTGACAAATCATGGAAAGAGATTGCAGATGGAGGTATGGGTCTTCTCCTGTCAAGCCATGAAATTTAGGAAGAGAGTTAATCAATAAACCCTTAATCTCAAAATTAACTTCAAAATTTGGACATGCAGCAGTAAATGGGTCAAAGTTAACATCAGATGTGGTGGCTTCCCTAATTGTTCTTCTTCTAGGGTTCCCATTATTTTCTCCCACTCTCTCTTGCTCACCATTTCCTCCATTGCCTCCATTCCTTACTTGGTTGGCATTGGGGTTAGGATGAGGTTGGTTTTGTGGTAAATCAGCCATTATCTCTTGGTCAGTAGGTTCACTCTCACTACTGGATAGGCTAGATTCCACTGAAATATTCTCTTGCTCGATCACCAACTCACTTGTCCCTCCGACTCTTTTCTCTCTTCTTATCTCTGTGAGTCTTCTCTCAATCTCAGGGTTATAGGGCACAAGCTTGGTTTTTCGTGGCATGCAAAATAAGTATCACAAGAGAAAAAGTAACAAAATCGACTTGCAGCACACAAAGTCAAATAAAAGTATGCAATGTGATGGATGCAAGTGTAAGGTGTGAGTATGAAAGTATATGGATGAGTATTAGTATGTATGGGTGAGTATGAGTATGTATGGGTGGGGTATGAGTAAGTATGCACAGATAAAGAAGCTAAATGCAAGTGTCAAAAACTTTCAGAGAAGTTGGCCGCGACGAAATCAGGGGTTGGCCGCGGCGAAAGATGGCAGAGAAGACCAGATGTCTGAAATCGGGAGTTGGCCGCGGCAAAATCAGGGGTTGGCCGCGGCGAAAGTATCCCGAGAGAAATTCCTTCGGTTTTTCAAAGAGTTGGCCGCGGCGAAATAACAGGTTGGCCGCGGCGAAAGTATCCCGAGGGAATTTCTTCAGTAATTCGAAAAGTTGGCCGCGGCGAAAGGTAATGTTGGCCGCGGCGAAAGTGGGCAGTATGCTTATCAGACACTGGACTTCACTGATGCAACGTGAGAAATGCTGAAAATCAAGAAATCAGTATATTTGTTTGTATTTCCAAAAATTTTGATGCTATGCAAGATGAAAACCTATACTATGAACAAATATGCAACTAAACTACCCTAAATGCTACCCATAAAGATCAAAAACCTCAAAAGTCAATCAAATAGCACAAGCTAACCTAGAGAACCAATTTCTTGGCTCTCCGGCAACGGCGCCACTTGAAAGAGAGCCTTTTCTTGTCGTTCGCTTAGAGGTTCTCGCTCAAAAATTATCCAAGCTATGCAGTAGTGCAAACTCGGGTCGTTCTCTTTTGGGAGCCTAAATTAGATGTCTAAGTTAGATTAATGCTATGCAGAGTGATGAAAAAGGGGTTTTTGGTGTTTTTATCCATTGATGAAATGCTAAAACTAAATGCAATTAATTCAAATCTAAGTGACTATGTTTTTGGATTTTTCTAGATAGTAGTAATGAAGTGAAATTAATGATATGTAATCTCTTGAATATAGCTTTGAAGCAATCATAGTTCAAAATAAGTATGGGAGTAGAAATCACCAAGTTTTCTAAATGAAACACCTTAAAGAACTCTTTAAGTCTAGGATCTTAATCAATGGTACCCATTTCATAAGATCCTATTAAGCTCACTTAGTGTGTGTATTAAGATTAATTAATGCACTTGGTTAAATGCAAGCCCAGATTAACTCAACAATCACACATTACCATGCAAGACAGAGAGTATCAAAAGAGTTGCATAAAAACATACATGTAACCACATGTATTGAAGCTCAAATTCAACACTAATAATCCAATACACAAGACAATCATCCAGAATTGATTACAACCATAATCAAAATAGTTCAGCCCAAATTTACAAATCCTAAGACCTAGAAATTCATAAACAAAGAACTAGAACTTATAGATGAAGCTAACTCCCCTTTGAAGCTTTGTGAACTCATGCTTCTTCTACCATATTCAAGAGTTGAGAAGCTTAGCTAGTCATAACTCTTGAATCAACTCCAACCAGATATTGTTCTTCAGCCATGGTAGCAGCAGATGGAAGAAATGGAAATGGGATTAGGGTTTCTGAGGTGGAAATGAGAGAAGAGGATGAAAGATACGTAGGTGGTGGCTGAATGATTGTCCTCTCCAGTCATCATACCCAAAATAGGGTTTCTAACCCGAAACTTACGTGCATGGGTCGGTTTTTAGGGATGGGTAGGTCAAAATTTCCCGAAATGGTCGGGTCTGGAATTTGCTGCTTCGAGAGGTTCGCCGCGGCGAATAATAGGTTTGCCGCGGCGAAACATGGCAGAGACCTGTCTTCGCAGAAGGGTTTTCGCCGCGGCGAAGTGGGATGTTGGCCGCGGCGAACATAGGCAGAGGGTCTTCTCTTGCTTCTTTTGCCTTGAGTTCTTCAATTCTGGCCCCAAATCTTTAGTGTCCTACAATAAAAAGTAACAAATTGAAGTATCAATTGTCCTAGAAGTTAATTGAATCCAATTAACAACCAATTATGACAATTTAATCCTCAAAATGACACTAACTTAAAGTAAGAACCATAAATCTCAGTTAAGCACAATTTTCATTAAAAAGGACCAGAAAGTATGACAAAAATCATGGATAATGATATGAAAAGAAATTAATATTTTGAGCTCAATCAGTACTCTACTTTAATCCCTTCTCATTGACTTAGATCGCTATGATTGCTTGTTTGAAGAGTTGGGTTAATGGCACTACTGCTTTCTTACTTTGAATTCATAGGGGCTCCCATTTGTATCAATGCTATTCTCTTGCTCTAGTTTTGTATTGCCTTTGTCTAGGAGTACAAAGGTTTAAGTGTGGGGGATTTGATTGAACCCAATTGGTCCATGTTATTTCATATCATTTTAAGGGTATTTATCATAGATTTTGGCTCCTTTTGATGATAATTGTGCTTAATTTAGATTAAGAGTCCTTGCTTTGAGTTAGTGTCTTTTTTAGGTTAAAATTGTCATAATTGGTTATTAATTGTATTCAGTTGATTTCTAGGACAATTGATGCTTCAAATTGTTGCTTTTTATTGTAGGACACTTGAGAATTAGAGCTAAGATTAAACACCAAAGGATGACACAACACAAGATCAGAGTATCAGCACTAACACAGTTCACTGCGGCGAAGAGAATTCTTCGCCGCGGTGCCAAATTAAAATCTCACCAATAATCTCTCGGGCAAAGTTCGTCGTGGCCAACTTATAGCTTTGCCACGGTGAAATCACAAGATTAGGTAGAGCTCCTCTCGGGAATGCTTCGCCGCAGCGAAAGACTCATATCAGCAACGCCAGATCTGGATCAGAACGTGAAAATGGAGCCTCTAATCATATGATTCGACCCATATAGACCCTTTAAACCCTTAGAAACCCTATTTTCGGGGGAAAAACTCCATTCTTTCATCTCCAACACCTCTATTCTCCCATCCTCTTGCCTCTCCACCTCCATCTTCTTCCTCATCCATTTCCTTCACCTTTTCTTCATTTCATCTCATTTCCTTCCACTCCCAGCTGCCATGGTTGATAGATTCACTTTGGTTGGAGTTTTTCTTGAAGCTATGGAGGGCTAGGGTTTATCAACTCTTGAAGAATGGTGGTGTGGCATGAGTTTCCAGACTTTAAGGGGGAGTTTAGTTTCAGTTTTTAATTTTTAGCTATGATTTATGGCTTTCTAGGTCTAGGAGTTGTAAATTGTTAGTTAAGAACTTGGGATTGTTACTGTAATCATTGGTTAATGATTAACATTTGTAATTTGGATTGATTGATGTTGAATTTTGTGCTTAAATATATGTAGTTGCATATATGCTTCTTGTAACTCTCATGATTCTCTCTTATCTTGCATGGTTATGTTTTGATACTGAGTTGATTGTGTGTTACATTGAGCCAATTGCATGATCATTCCAAAATTACACATTAGAGAAGCTTAACAAAGTTTTCATTAATGAGTTCATTAATGTAAGCTTTGGACTCAATGAGATATTGAGGTTGTTATTAAGAAAACCTAATGGATTTGTGAAACTCCCAATATTTCAAGTGAACTATGATTGCCATCAAAACCATTTTCAAGAGATTTCCTATCATTCATTTCCATTCCATCATTATTATCTTAAAACACCAAAAATATAGTATCTTAGGTTTGTTTTCATTGCATTTAGTTTAGGCTCCATTCATTTAAATCTTAAAGACCTAAAACCCCATTTCATTGCATTGCATGGCATTTAATCTAGCTTAGGTAATTAATAAAGGCTCCCAAAAGTGAAACGACCTGAGTTTGCACTATACTGCATAGCTTGGATTTATTTTTGATTGAGAACCCCAAGGCGAACGACAAAAGGCTCTCGTCACAGCTCAACAAGATGAAAATTTCTGTTCCCTTCAAGCCATCACAGAAAATCTCTCAAAAGGATAAAGGGAAGCAACCAGCTACAAGTACCTCTCGAACTTAGGATGAGGCTGAATCTACTGCAGCTCCATCTCATGCCCCTGCACCATCTTTTATGGAGAGATCAATCACGGAGATGTTTCAGGCTGAGCTTCAAGCGTTTGAAAATAGAGTATACATCACTGCCAGAGAGTATGGGGAAATCTCTGATAGGAAGTTTGAGAGCATTTCCAAAGTCTTGGACCTTCACCGACAAGCCATGGTGGTTTTGGAAAAAGAAGTTTCAGAGAGATTTGATTCAGTGGACAGAGAAATTAGAGAGCTCAAAGGGATGTAGCTTCTCTTTGCAACAACTTCACTACCCCCAGCACAAGTTTCAGCTATGAGGACCTCTTATTTCATCCACCCTCTCCTCCTCACCCTGAGCCTGCACCTCCTTCCTCTCCCTTACCCACTTCTCCCTTTACCACTTCTCCTTCTGTCCCATCTCCCTCTGTCACTCCCTCTACCACTCTTGCTCTCATCACAGTCCCTCAGTTAGTTCCCTCCTTACATTTTCCACCTTTTTCTCCATTGTCTCGACTTCCACCTATTCCTATTCCCTTGACCATTCCCTCTGTCCCTACTCCTTCCCCCTCATCTGATGCTGACAAAAAGGGGGAGAAGAAAACTGATGTTGATTAGTTGTTTAGATTCTTTTTGCTGTTTAGTTTTTCTGTCATTTTTGTGCCTTGATAAACTTTGATGCTGTTACTGATGTACTTTGGCTACTAACACATTTTGACAGCTTATATTTAATAGTTTGTGTTCTCATTGATTATTTATTGATGTGAATCTGTTTAATGTCTTAATTATTGATGTTTATGATATTATTTGGTTTATATCTCTTACTTATGTTTTGCCATCATCAAAAAGGGGGAGAATGTTAAGATTATGGTTTTGATGATAACAAAGTTAGATTAAAGTAGTTTAGTGTGTTGATCGATCATCTGATCGATCAAGTATTTATCGATAAGCTATCAAATAAATTGTCAGTGCAAACTAGTAATATGACTGATATTTTGATTGATAAGTTGTTCGATAATCTGTTGATCGATAAAATGATCGATTATCGATAACGTAGAAGTTATACAAGTTTACAGTTAATTATCAATCACTCGATCGATAATGTAAGATAATTGAACAAGTAACAGATAAAGAGAACCAAATCCAGAGTGCATTTATCGATCACATATCGATAAATCAGTTATCAATGAAGACTTCAATAAATGGTAATACACTATACCCGTTCTGTACATTGATTTTGTCACTATTTATCAATCACATTATCGATCATTCATTTATCGATAATATGATTGAACATTGTTCGCTAACTCTCTGAATGCAGGTACTCATCATAGCTGCTAATCGATAACCTTATCGATCACTAAGTTATCGATCACATGATCAATAAACAGCGTTTTATCTACTCATACTTAGTTCTTCAATAACTAAGTTATCAATAACTTTATCGATAATTGAACTTTTCTGCATAGTACTTTTTCATATAACATGATCGATAAACAGCTTCAGAACAAAATCTTTATTCCACAGTTTATCGATAACCTGATCAAACACTCACTGATCGATCACCTATTCGATAAATCCAATTAATTCTTGCTCTTCACAGAATGCTTTTCACATGGTATTTATCGATAACATTATCGATCATGAGTTTATCAATAATGTGATCGATCAACATGAACTGAAAATTCATTTCTGTAACACTTGAATTATCGATTATTTGATCGATCAACAAGTATTTGATAAATTGTTCGATCACGTTACTTTTCCAGTTCTATTTCAATTAGCTCTGATGGTTCTCAAATTCAACTCTCTATTTTCTTCCAAACTATTTTTAGCATGCATGACCATCTTGACCATTTTGCTAAGTGATTTACAATCAAAGTGACTCTGATCTTTCTCTGGTTCACATATCAGCATAAGTGTCTCTGCTACATTTTATCAATCACTTGATCGATAAATCAATGATCCATCACTTGATCGATAATCTTATTTAACTGATTCAAAAAGCTTTCACTCTGATTATCGATAACCTGATCGATCAACCAGTGATCGATCAGCACTTCGATCAAGAATGCCCAGATTGTTATTCTGCATATTTAACAGACTTTTTGATTCCACCTAAAAACAATGAATTATCATTTTATCATCAGTTCATTTCTGCCTTAAGGTTTACATTGCAAAGATTAACTTATTGAAGTTAAAAGTGTTGTTGTAGATTACAAAGAGAAATCACAACGGCTCTTCAACGGTTGATTACGTAGCATGTAACCTACTGTGTCAGAAGCCCAGAAGCAATTAATGGCAGAACCGTTGTAACTGGGAAAACACGCAAATGGAGTCACAACGGCTAGAAGCTCTTCCGTCTAACGATTACTTAACGACCTCAACTATAAAAGGCGCGAAGAAGCATTAATGAAGAGAATTGAATACCTGAGCTACCATCTGTGATCATTGACTATTGCATTCAATACTTTGTTCTTTCAATTTTACTGAGCGTCAGTGTTTATCATCTATACACTCTGTAAGAGAGATTACTCACTCATCATTAATTACATTAGTGTGATACTCAAGAGTGTGGACTCTTGAGTGGGTTTATAACCTTACGGGAAGTAAGGGAGAGTGATTGAGTGAATCAATTACTATACTGAGGCGTCAAGAGCCCGATCAATCTTGGAAGATAGTGAAATACTCAGAGGTGTTCTGAGGATTGGACGTAGGTCAAGTGGTTAAGACCGAACCAGTATAAACCTTGTGTTTGTCTCTCTACGGTGAAATCTTCCTAAACTTACACTCTCTGTTTTCGATAATATTTTTTTTAATTCTGCAATTTTTTTAACTCACCCAATTCACCCCCTCTTGGGTGAGACTGCCACTAATAGTGTTATGGCCTAAGAAAATTCATAGATATTCTCTAGAATTAAAGGGAATTTATAGAGTAGACAGAAGAATTTTTTGAGCTCCGGAAGGCCATAAAGAAAGCCGGAGAAATGTGGGCCAAGTAAATTCGGAGGAAACTTAGGAAACAAGCTTGATCCAACGGCTAGTGTAACATCCTGAGTTTTATCAGGTTTTAATAACCTCTTTTGGTTGATTTTGAGGATAGATTAGTGATTTGATGTTGATCTTGGTGTTCGGGTTGGAATTGAGGTATGTTGGAGGAATAGGTGAACAAACCCCTCTCAGGGTATGTTCGCCGCGGCGAAGTTTGGCGAACCGGGAGTTCCAGGGTGGTGTCTTTTTGGGAAGGTTTGGCTGCGGCAAAGTCATAGGGATGCCACGGCGAAGTTGTTCAAGTGAGCGAGATTTCCCTCTCGGGAAGGTTTCGCCGCGGTGAAGATAGGGGTATGCCGCGGCAAAGGTTTTCTAGGCGAGCGAGAGTTTCCTCTCGGGAAGCTTTCGCCACAGCGAAGTCAGGTTTTCAGGCGAGTAATCCCTCTCGGGATTAGTTCGTCGTGGCGAAAGGTGCCGAATCTATATAGTCGCGGGAGGGTCTGTTGGTGCGAAAATTAGAAAATCTGAAGGAAGAGAGAGAGGCTCTGCTAGGGTTTCAGTGTTTTGGCTTGGAGGGAACATTTCTAAGGATCCATTACCTCAAGTAAGTGATTTTAACCTCTAATCTACTTTCTTTCTTGGAATTTCTGAGGATTTACGGTGAAACCCTAGAGTTTTCTAGGTTGTTATGGAATTGTGGTTTTTGACCGATTGTTTTGAGTTTAATTGATTGCTTTGAGTAGTCTAAGTATTTAATCGGTGTAGTTTTCTTGGATTTGAAGAACTTTGAGTTTTTGAAGTTAGGGTTTATGGAAATGGGAGGTTTGTGATTGAGGATGATAATGTGGAGGTTGATTTTGAGTTTTGTGAATTGGGTTATGTTAATGAGGGTTAAATTGGATGTTTAATCGGTTTAAAATGTTGTTAAGACTTCAATTGTTCAAATGGGGTGATTGGGTGTTGAATTCCTATAGTGGGTCCTTGAGGTTTGAATCCTAAACTGATGTTTGGAGAGGAATTAAGGTTTTAATGGATTTTTATGACCTTGGAGTGTTGCCTTGGTGGTTATACCCTTTAGTTGGGTAGAGTTTGGTTGGAGTTAGGAATTTTTGTGTCCCCAAGTGTTGTTTTGGCCACATTATTAGTTGAAAGCTAATACATGGTGGTTGTGTGTTTCTGTGCTTGTGTAGACCGGTTGTGAGCCTTGTTGGTGCACGGGGCCGTATTGTCGGTTTGTTATTCCTTGCTCAGGCGAGAGGTAACCACTTTCCAATCCTTCGTACATGCTTTTGTGGTATTGTGAGTGGATTTATGTTTTGTGCTCCAAGTAACAACTGTGTTCAACGTGTATGATATATATTGAAAAGGAAAACCGTCTTGTGGGGTTTAAATTAATATTGATTGAATCTTGAACTTGTGAAAGATAGGCCACTGAAAGAAGTTAATTGGGAAATGATTAATTACTTTTTGATTATGGTTTGAGCATGATGCACGAATTGGGAATTGGTGAGAGTTTTTTATTATTACTACCACGTGGTAAGGCCTCCATTAATGCATGATGGTTGGCTTTTTACGTCCCCTATAGTGAGAGATAGGCCTTTTGGCTCCTTACGTCCCCTATAGTGAGGGATAGGCCGGGTTCGGCTCTTGAAAATCCCCCAAAGTGAGGGATATGGTTGATGGGATTGCATTATTGCACTTGTATGACTTGTGTGACTATCATTTATAATATTACTTATGAACTGCCCCACTTGACACCTCACGAGCACCTATTTAGTAGTACCTTGAATTGGAAAGATTGGTTACTGGGACGTTTGTCTCACCCCGTGGTTTACAATGTTTCGGCGTGTGCCATCAGGAAGAGATGCAGAGGCTTGAGCTTGGTTAGCTTTAGGCCTCTAGCCCTTGTATATGTATGGCTAGTATATATTGCCACGTTTAGGACCCCTTTTGAAATATTTTGATTACCCGGCCTTGTTGTAAACTAGAGAGAATGTTATCTCCTTATTTTGGTTGGCCGGAAGCCATTTCTAGTGCTTTGTGAAACTTTGATATACATTATTGAAAACTAATTAGATGGGCTGATTTTGATGTCTTTTGTTACCCGGGCCAGAGGCTCGGAGGCCCAGTGGTTGTTAATGAATGATTTTAGTTGCATGCAACAGAGTTCGAGTTTGAACTGAGTTTATAATGTTTTGAGGAAAAGGGTTTTACAGCTAGGATCTAATCTCCCTTCTTCTCCACCACATTTGTGACACTTGGCATCTTCTAGAAGGATGGGGTAAGCATGATGCAAGAAGATGATGCAATGATGATGTAAAAGTCAACTTGAAGTTCCAAAATTGCCCTTACCCTTTCTATTAGCCACCAAGGGCATTTTGGTCCATTCAAGCCAAATTTTTGGCTATAAATAGGCATTCCTCCCCTCACATTTTCAGCCAAGCAAGGAACCATAGGGGAAACTCTGCCGCTCTTGCATTTAGAGAGAGAAAGAGCTATTTCTAGTGAGAGAAAGTCCACCTAAGTTCAAGCTTCAAGATCAAGGTATATGATGGTTGTAGCATCTGATTTGATGCCTATTTCGAATTAGTTTCTCTTTGTATCTGATTCTGAAATTTGGCATGACTAAAGTACACTCTGTAAGCTTTACATCCATATGTAGAACACTTCATTTGGATATGTGTACGATTTATGGTGATTTTTCAAACTTAGGGTTTGAAATCTGGAAACAGTGTTGAACCTTTGGAAGAGTGTCAAGTTCCGTACAATTTCGGTACTTTTTCGAATAGAATTGGTTCCTGAAACTATTTTTCGTGTAAATTTAACTTAATAATCTTTCAGTGAGACTTGGAACCACTCAATTTGGATTTTTCTAGAATTAATTATGAATTTTCAAAGTTGAGCAAAAATTCTGGAATTTCTGCGTGAACAATACCCGCGAAGCATAATTTTCAGATTTGATCTTCTTGAATCTAAGGCCATATAAAGTGGTCCTAATTGACAAGAAATTGATCTTAAGGATAGGAAATGATGAGATTTATGTTAGAAAAGTTAGAAAGAAAACCCTAAAAACCAAGAGAAAGGGTTGAGGTTCAAGAAAGCTAGTCTTGAATATTATGTAATCTAGTGGTCCTAATAGATTGTATGATCTATGTGACTATATTTAAGACCTTTGGAACATCAAAGAGAATTTTTGGTGATTTTGACCAATGCCCACATGGTTGGAAAGTCAAGGGAGTCAAAGGAAAAGTAAGAGGAAAGCTTGAGGTGCAAGGTAGTGAACTTACCTATTATCATTGCTTGATGTTGTATGCTTGTGTGTTGCCGTGTACATGTTATTGAATGTTATTGTGACATGTTTTAGCTTCTGTAATTGCTATTCATGATGAGTAGATTATGTCTCCATGGCCATGCATCAAGAAGTTAGCTTTGAGCATGCTAATATGTCACTAATTAACAAGAGAATAAACATGTTACGCGTAGTGCATTAGCATCCATTTAGCATGATTAATATGGTATTGTTTGCTACTGAGATTTCCCCGAATCTCACCCCTCCCTAGCCAACCATTTAGGTTAATCATCAATGGGCAATGATGGCATGAGAAGCAAGGAGAAGAAAGTGGAGAATTGTTCATGTTAATGAATGATATTATTATTCAATGTGTAATTCTCTTATTATGTAATTTATGTTGTGGATGACAATGATGCCATGTATTTAATTATAATGCTTATGGCATGTATAGAAATGGATGAGCATGAATGGGAAAGAGTAAGCCCATGTTATGTATGCCAAAGAAATAAAAATAATTAAAGTAAAGAGATGTTAAGGGATAAAACGTAGGTCCTGGAGCAGTGAGTTTGTAGCTCCAGTTTGACCTATCAAACAAATGAGTTAAGTCATGAGATTTGGCATACTCATAGTAAACATCCCAAGATTTAAAATGGGAGGTAGATCACCTTAATTGGATGTGTGCAAAAGGAGATACGAATTTCTAAAGTTGGGGCATCGAATCTGGAAGTTCCAGATTTTTGAAATGAACAGTAATATTTATTTATTAAACTGTATGAATTGGGCAAAGATAAGTCCAATTGGATATTTTTTTCCTTAAAGAGTATCGAAATAGTTTTCTGCAGAATTTTAGAACACCCCAATACGATTTTTATCGAATTAGTTATGAATTTTTGAAGTTGGGCTTGTAATCTGAAAATTAAACAGCAAATAGTAACCCGAGTAATTATGTTGAAATTTTAAATCCACGAGTTTGTGTCATGATCTACTTGAATCATAACGCTTACAAATGTGTGCTCTGAGGGGTTAAAGGTAGAACGTTTCAATACACATGTCTTGCATTCGACCGTATATGTGTCCTACATCCAACCGTACACTTGTCTTTCATCTAATCATACATTTGTCTCTTCCATGTCTCTTCATCATTTTTGCATTAAGATAGGGAGAAAATTAATATAAAATTCGTGTAAAATACAACCCTTAGTCATTCCCCAACCTATCTTGCCATTCTGCACCGTATAAGGTACTTTTTCAAATCCTGACTTATCTGAGATCACTAGGACATATTTTTGCACCATTTTCTTACTTCAAATAAATCCATATGGCATTATATAATATGCCTAAAGAAAAAGTGATGCTCTTCCCTTGTTCTTCCATTAAAATAATTAATAATATTTATTTCAGAGTAAATTCAACCAAATTCTTTCTACCGGTCCACGACTCTGAGAATCTGTCTCTAGGTACCAATATTATTTATCCATCATGGGGAATTTTCCTATTTTTTCTTAAGTCAAAAGTCAACCTATAGACATTTGACTTTGACTTTTCCCGGATAGTGTGTAAATATGCTTTAAATTCTATTAAAACTAACATCTTTACTTTCTGGGGACAAAATTATTTTTAAAACTTGTGATAATTCCTCAAGTATTTTCTCTCATTTTTGTCCAATTATCTGAGGCCTCCATATACTTTAAATAATTCATTTTTGACAATATTCAAAATCAGTCAAAACCCTGGGAATTCCACAAATTCCTTCCAGGGGCATTTTTGCCATTTTTAGCCTTATATGAGCTTCTAAGTATTCATATTTTTTTGAAATTTTTCTGAGCTATTCAGGCCTTAACCTACCATTTCCCATTTTCTGGGATTTTCGGGCATAACTTCCATTTTTGCCCTTACTAGCCCAAAACTTACAAAATTATGATTTTGCCCTTGGTTCGGTTTAACCCATAATTCACCTCATTGAGGCCTCTAACATAACTTTTGGCCTATATTTATCTCTATTTCTTATTCCTGGGTCCCGAGACTTTGTCTGAGTCTCTAACTTTCTCTTTTCTCATTCCCAGAAGGCTTTTCCTTTGTGATTTATTCCCTGAGAATCTCTGTAACATCCCAAAATTTCTAACCTAGAAATAGAAAAATATGTCTTACCCTGATATCTTTAGCATCATTAATGAAAGATTTAGGGTTGACTAAGGCCAAGTGAGATAGACGATAGATGAACAACACAACAATTGAAGTGAGAACTGAAAAAGGACCAAATTGTCATTTTTAAAATGATTGGTCTATAAAGGGTATTATCGTAATTAGTGTCCGAAAATCCTAAAAATTTCCAGTAAATCATGAAAAATAGAATTAATGCCGTAGAATGGTATTTGAGGTCTAGAAAGTAAATATAGGTTGAAAATAATTTATTAAAAATTATTTTAATTATTAATATTCTAGCTAAATTAAGGAATATTAGCCAATATTAATTATTAAAAATATCTAGAGATCTTATAAAATTATGAAAATTTAAATGAAATTCATTTAGGAATTATAGAAATTTATAAAATTAATTCCAACCCTAAATGATAAGTAGGTTAGCTTTAATCGAATTTAGAGCTAAATTAATATTGGTAGATTGTCTGTTTTTATAGAAACGGCAATTGAAAGAGTTATAGTGGGAGAAAAATTATAAAATTAATCAAAAAAGTTTCCTTTACTGAGATATAATTAATGGTGAGCTGATATAAGAATTTTGAGATACTAGAATTTTTTGACTATCAAATAAAATAAACTAGTACTATATTAAGACTCAGTGGACTGTCAGGACAACAGGGGTGATAAAATTTCCTACAGATTGCCAAGGACACATGTCACGCCCAAATTGGCCAAGAAAGGGAAAAAGAAAAGAAAAAGAAAAAGGAAATAATAAATCAAGTTAGATTAAAATTTAATTAGGGATAAGTAAGATAATTAAGGTTAAGCCATCTTCCGTAGGATCGTGACATGTGGCAAACATAGTTCATTGGATGGTTAGGATTTAACCATCTATCTTTGAAAAGTCAAAAGTTTCTAGAAGGGTAATTAGCCAAGTTAATCAAGGAATTAAGAGAGTTAACCTTGATTAAAGCCTAATTAATCTTAATGGATAAGAAGAGATGACATAAGCCCTAGTGACTTACCATCCAAGTGTCAACATATTAATCCACATAACCTAAGATTTGTACATATGGAAAGAGGTAAAACTTGGAGGGCTAAGATTAAGTCTTATGCAAGAAGGGCATATGTGGAATTAGTGAAATTTGAAGCCTATAAATACCCCCTCCCACATGTTCATTTTGTGTGAAACCTTTCAGGTAGGAAACCTCTTACAAATTTTCATGTAGAGAGAGAAAGAGAAGAGTTTTAGTGAGAGAAAGTCATATGGAAGCAAGGTAAGCCTCTACAACTCTTCTATTTCAAGTTATAATGATGATATGTTGGTTTTAGGCTATTTTAATGATGATGGAAAGTTATTTTTTTAAGGGGAAGTGCTACCCAAATTTCTTCAAAATGGATAGGAAGGGTTTAGGTTATGTATGGTTAAGATTAAGCATGGTTAAAGGTTAAGGATTAAGTAATTACATGTCAGTTTGGTTGAAAATCCTTTTCCTTATAATTATATATATGGTTTGGCCAAGTCAAGTTCAATGGGAAGGGATTGGATTTTCATAAAACTAATATGATAAATGGATTCTACATGAAAAATTATATGGGAAAAGCCCAAGAAAGTTCAAGAATCACAGCTAGAAAAATAAAACCTAAAAATCAAGAAAAAGGGGTTTAAGGGGTTATGTTAAGTTATGAAGTTGTAATCATACTTAATGTTGTGTCATTGGTTGTCTAATAGGCTATACACAACAAAGGAACAAAGATCTAGTTAAGAGGAAAAAGTCCAACAGGAAGGAAAGCATTCAAGGTAGCTTTGCAATTCATCATATTAGAGTGTCACCTTACTTTGTATGATTATGGCTATGTGTTTTGCTAACCTGTTATGCTATGAGGTGGATGAGAATGTTATGTTATATGATGTTGCCTCGATGTAAATTATGCCTTGGCTTATGCTATGTTGAGTGCCATGAATGTTTACAATGATAAGTCCTTGCCATAGTATGAACATAAAGTTAGAGTATGCATGCATGTAGCTTGATTTACAATGTATTGTGTGACCTTGATAATGTATGCAATTGCTACTAAGATTTCCCAAGAATCTTACACCAATATTTAAACAAACCCTAGGGCCTTCAACAACCAAGGGCAAAAGAAAGGAGTTGGCTCTTACTTGAAGAGGTAGTAAGCCATAGTGATTTTATATGGTTTTGAACCTTTCTATTTTGGAAAAAATGTAATATTAAGCATGCTTTAAGTTTCCAATAGTATGACTAAAGTTAGAAGTATACAAGCATGGTTAGAAATAGCTAATATAGCAAATGAAAGTATGTTATGATGGTAAATGGTCAATTAAGTTAAGTTACCCTTCCAAGGGGGTAAAAAGTCAACTGAAAGGGATTAAAATTTGACCAATGACCATTTGAGTAAACGAGTGAGTTAGGTTATGAAATTTGGCAAGCAAAGAGATCTGGTTTTTCTCTTTAAAATGAGAGGTAGTTTGCTCGATTTCAATAACCGAGCAGAAAGTCATGCCTTTCCAAATTTAGGCAAAAATAAAGTAAAAATCCAAAAATAACCAAATGAACAGTAACCTTTCAAAGAAAATTATGCTCAAATTTCAAGGCAATCAGTCCAGAAACTATTTTTTCTTAAAAGGGTATCCAAAGAGCTTTCCATAGAACTTAGAATAACTCAATTTCTATTTTTCTACAATTAGTTATGAATTTTTAAAGTTGGCAAAGATTTCAGTGAAATGTGAATAGTGCATAAAAGCATTCTATGACTTGAGGTCGCAACTTGAGAAGTTGAGGTCATGATCTGGAGGCAGAAGTGACCTCTGTGACTTCAAGTCACAACCTGGAAGCACTAAGTCACGACCTGAACTGGGAAAATGAAAAAGTTTCAAATTTTTAAACCTTTTCTCATACTTAAGGGTCATATAAAATTTCAAACGTGATTTTTCATAACTTGTAGTCTTCGAAAGTGATTCCAAATGCTTCTGCAAGGCAAGTTATTTGGTATAAACTTAAGGTGTTACAATACCTTTGTCCTTCTAGGGAATCTCTAGGACCTCTACCAAAAAGAGTCTGGTAGTCTACCCATTTTAGGCTAATTCTAGCACTTTTAGGCCCAAAATTCGAGATGTGACATGGGTGCTAGAAAACATTATATTGGACAGAGATCCTTATTTTATGTCCTGGTTTGGGAAAGCCATGCCAGAGGCAATGGGTACTGCTTTAAGGTTTAGTATCGCATACCATTTGTCGATAGATAGGCAAACAGAGCAAATAATCTAGACACTAGAAAATATGTTGTGAGCATATGTCTTGGATTTCAAAGGAAACTAGGATCAGTACTTGTCGTTGGTAGAGTTTACATATAACAACAATTATCATTCTGATATTCAGATGGCTTTATATGAAGCATTGTATGGAAGAAAGTACAGCTCCTTTTTGTGCTGGACTTAACTTGGTGAGAGAAGAATCTATGGTCTAGGTATAATAGATCAGACCTCAGAAAAGATCAAGAAGATCAGGTAGAGACTGCTCACAGCACAAAGTAGACAAAATAGATACGCAAATATGAGAAAGAAGCTACTAGAGTTTGAAGTCGAGGATTGTGTATTTCTCACAGTGTCTCCAACCACTAGAGTAGGTCGATCCCTTAAAGCAAGAAATTTGACCCCAAAGTACATCGGACCATTTCATATCCTTTCGCGAGTCAGACCTGTAGCTTATAGACTGGCCCTACCCCCTAATCTCAGCCAAATACACGATATCTTCTATGCGTCCTAGCTAAAGAAGTATCAACTAGATTCTACACATGTTATCAAACATGACAACATTAAATTAAAAGATAATCTATTGTTTGGGGTGCTGTCAGAGTGGATCATAAATCAAAAGATCAAATAGCTAAGGAACAAGATGATATTGCTAATCAAGATGATCTAAAAGAATTTAACTCTAGAAGAAGCAACATGGGAAGTAGAAGATGAAATCAAAAGCAAGTATCATGAGCTTTTCATTTAAGGTATATTTTAAATTTCAAGGACAAAATTTATTTTAAGGGTAGAAATGTCATATCCAAGTAATTATTATCTGAAAAATGAGGAACTTAAGACTGACAAAGGACTAGATAGTGTAGTAGAGACAGAGATGGAATAACTTTTGAAGTGAAACCCAGGGAGTGACCGAATTGTCATTTTGAAAAGTTCCGGTTAAGGAAGGGAAAAATTGATAATTATGCCCAAAATTCCTAAAAGTTCCTAAAAATTTATATTAAAAAATAGAATAAAAGGTCTACAATAGTATTTGAGACATAAAAGATGCAAACAGAGTAAAAATAATTTATTTTAAATTTTTTTGTAATTATTGGTATTTTTGGCTAATTAATGAAAAATTGGCCAAATTGAATTATTTTAACTATATAGAGGCCTCAATAATTCATATAAAAATAAGAAAAATTAGTTCAGAGGTTATTATAGATTTTTAAATTATTTTTGAGCTCTGGAAGTATAGAGGTTAGCTTTAAAATATTTAAAGTCGGATTATGTTGGTAAAAGACTGATTTAGGGAAAAACTGAATATAAGGAGTTGCAGGTCAAATTTTGACTTGAGAAAAATAGGGGAGCTTTTCCTCATTAAAAGAAAGTTATTGGCATAGATAAATAAATTTTTAGAAGTACTGATTAGATAGGATCTAGAAAAAATTTAACCGATATTAGGAAATTATATAATGAAATAATCAAAAGCTTCGGGGAGTAAGGTATTTTCCCAATTTTTCTACTTACTTTGGCTCCAAAAATGGAGGGAGTAATACAATTTGTTAAAGGTTAAGCTTAGAAGAATGGAATTATTTAATAAAAAATTAGGTTTTTACACATATGTAATTAGGTGGCATGTGAGGTGGCACCATCTAGAAGCAATGAGTAAATGAGCATGACACCTAAGGGGTTTACTTGGCAAAATCACAAGAGATCAGGCTTAAGATGAAGCAATGTGTGACAATTATGGTAAATGGTAACTTGAAGTTACTATGGGGTAAGTTTTCAAAGCTCCTCTGCCTTTTCCTTCCCATAAGGCCAATATTTTAGCCAACATCAAGAGGAAAGGGAAGGAGAGAATTCAGTCAAAGAGGGGAGACAAGGAAGAAGGAAAAGCAAGGGAAGATTTGGGCAAAACTAGACATCTAATCAAGGTAAAACATGAATCTTGTTCTAGTTTATGGTGCCATATGAATTGTTGGTTTTAGATAGGATTTTAATGGAAGTTGAAAGCTAGAAATATCACACCTTACTTATATTATAGCTTAGAGTCCATTTAGAGCCATTTCAGACCATTTTAGATGGCCTTATGCAAGATTTGGGAATCAACTTGAAGGAGATTCCAATTCTATGTAACAACACGAGTATAACAAGCCTGTCCAAGAATCCAGTTCACCATGCTCGGACCAAGCACATTGATGTCAGACATCATTTTATTTGGGACCATGTTCAAAAGAAATATGTAAAAGTAAAGTTCATCCCCACTGAATATCAAATAGCAGACATTTTCACAAAGCCACTTGATGAACAAAAGTTCAATTACTTCAGAAGAGAATTGGGAATGGTAAATTCCAATGAGTTGTAAGAAATTTCATATTATCTTTCTAATTTAAGACTTTAGATTTAAAGTTTTGATGATTAAAAAGCTCATAAAAATGTAACTGGACGCTGATTTACATCAGGGACCACTGGGAGTGGAAAGCTATCTTTAGCTCTTCCTAGCTTTTTATATCCATTTAAGAATCAAAAATAGCTACTTTGATCGTGCTGCCTTAACACCAACTCAAGGCTATACTAACTGTATCTAACTTAGGCTACCACTCAACCCTTTCTGCTAGGGTTCAGACTCATACTTTTATCTGACTTATAAGCCATTATCCTTTCTAAATGAGGACTCAAACATCACCTTTTTAGTGATCCTCAATTCCTATTTTTTTTCTAGAGCATTCACCTCCAATCCATAACCTTAGTTGGACCTTAGCTAGTATTTCATTACTAGCTCTAACCTGAACTGGACTTTTCTAAATCCTTGCAGATAGTTCTTTTTTTCCTATGTTAGAACCTCTGCTCTGATACCAAAAATATCACACCTTACTTATATTATACCTTAAAGTCCATTTAGAGTCATTTCAAACCACTTTGGATGGCCTTGGCCAAATTGAGTCATCATAAATAGGGGTGGGATTTTTTTTTTCCAAAACTCACTCAAAACTAATCAAAACCTATCATTTTCAAGTGTGTAATCTATACTTTAAACCCTTCCATAATTTTCAAAAATTTGGCAGCATCTCCCTATGGAAAATAGCGATCCAAAACTACATAAAATCATATATAAACAGCCCACAATAATTAATAAAGAGCTTAGGAGCTTACCTTGGTGATTCCTTGAACTTAGGTGGACTTTCTCTCACTAGAAATAGCTCTTTCTCTCTCTCAATGCAAGAGCAACATAGTCTCCCCTATGCTTCCTTGTTTGGCCAAAATCTGAGGGGTCTTAGTGGCTATTTATAGCCAAAACTTTGGCTTGAATGGACTAAAATACCCTTGGTGGCTAGTAGAAAGAGTGAGGGTAATGTTGGAACTTTAAGTACACTTTTGCATCATCATTACATCATCTTCTTGCGTCATCCTTACATCATTCTTCTAGAAAGTGCCAAATGTCACAAATTTGGTGGAGGAAAAGGGAGATTAAATCCTAGCCATTGGATTAAAACCTAATCCTTAAGTTTCCTCCTAATTTACTTGGCCCACATTTCTCTGGCTTTCTTGACAGCTTTTCAGAGCTCAAAAAATTGTCCTATCTAATCCATAAATTTGCTTTTATTTTAGAGAATATCTATAAATTTTCTCAGGCCATAATACTTTCTTTAAGCCCTGCATAAAAATCATTTACTAAAATGCCCTTTTATCAGCATAATCTGCTTTTTAATTCATTAAAGCCATTCAATTAGCTTTTTGGTTGCGAGACTAATTTTATAAATTAGTACAACCTTTCAACCATTTAACCTCATTTTTATGTACATTTTTGAGGTCTCTTGCTATTTTAAATAATTACCTTAAAGAATGTACTTTTTATTAGTCATAACCTTATAAATTCCATTTAATCTGCCTCAGGGGTATTTTTGTCATTTATCTTCATAAAAGAGCCTTAGAATATTATTTCCCATTTTAGGGGATTTTCTTGGAATTTTTTTGTATACTCTTCCATTTTTACCCCTGTTGGCTGTAACTTTCTGAATTTACAATTTAGTCCCTACTTGGACTTAACTTCATACAATCCTCTCTTTGAGATTTCTAGCTTAACCCTTAGCTTGTTTCTACTCTCTTTTCTCTTTTAGGCTCTTGAGACTTTACTGAAGCCTCTAACTTTGATTACACCTCAGCCCCTGAAAACTTTCACTTTGCAGCTTAATCCCTAAAACTGCTTTGACTTCATTTCTTATCTTTGGAACTTCTACTCAAAAAGGGCTTAGTAGCCTCCCTTCTCTAGGCTATTTCCAGGGCTTCTAGGCATAAAAATTGAGATGTGACAAGAAACCCTAAGTCTAGTTGTTGTTCAAGTTGTTATATAATGAGATATGAATGATTTATAGATTGTTTATGGATTAGAGGATAGAAAATGGTTAGAAATTAGTGTTTTAACTTAGTTTATGGGATATTTCTAATTTGTGACATTTATGCATAACATTAATGCAAAAAAAGATATAATGTCTGTGAGGTTTATCATTAAGAGGAAATTTTGTGTGAAAAACAGCATTGGATTTATGAATAGGAAAAATATGTGCAAAACTTGCAAATAACAAATGTCATTGTGATCTGGGGAAACTTACATTGCTATTGAAATCTTAGAAGAAGATTTTGTTTTGTTAGTCTATGAGAAGATTTTACAGTGGTAGTTCCCCCCTTTTTTTTTCTTTTGTTGATGTTGATGAACAGAGAAAGTGAATTTGAGAATTGGATGAGTCAATATTGAAGGGAAGGTGAATTGGTGAACATATATTGGAAATGGAGATTAAGCATTCAATTTATTAACTCCTTTGAATATTGGAGTATTTGAATTTTATTTGAAAAAAAGGTAATTATCATCGGTTTTGTTACCTGTCCTCATATTAAGTTTTTGACTTAATACTCTGAAGAGGTGGGAAAGAATTAATTCCTTTGTATATTATATTCCTATTATAGATTATTGGTATATGAGATTTAAGAAAAAAGGAAGAATAGTTATAACTAGGGGTGTTCAAATTATCCCATCCTAGTGGGTCTGTCCTGGTCCCAGTAACTTTGGGACGAGACGGGACGGGACAAAAAAAATTTATGGGACGGGATAATGTCGGGACGGGATGGGATGAGACATAGGACAGGGTCATCCTATCCCGAGGTATATACTATATAATTAAAAAGAATTTACAATATACCGACCTCCCTATCAGATCCTGACTTGCCCTAAATTTTTATTTCTAATAGTCTAATACCAAATCAATTCGGCGCCTCCCCTTTTCAATTCACTCCTCGTTCTTTCCTTCCCCAGCTCCCCGCAACGCGACCTCTGGAAATCTTCAATGCCTCCCCTGTCACCTTGTCGCCTAGATCACTTCTTAGGTTGACTTTATTTTCAAGTTGCTGGTACCGGAGGAATCGATCAACAACTTCAATCATCTCTTCAAGGCATCGAGCTCACAAGCTTGCTAGAATAGAGTGCTAGAGGGTGCTATCTAAACTGGCTTCCCCATGACAGTACGCTCCTACTCTCCTGCAGATCTCCCTCTATTCAGCCTCTCACGTTCAATCCAGTTAATGTAGCAAGGTGTGTTTCAGCTTTGGATTAGCGACTCCATAAAGGAACAAAAAAAAGAATGGCGGTCCCTACAGGATTTTTTTCATAGTTACAGGTTACTTATTTGCCTCAGAGGTGCTGGATTTTGATGCACACTTTAGTATTTTCAATATATTGTGAAGTAATCATCCCCTTGATATGAGTAATGATTTGTTGTTCTAATTCTCAAACCTTCGTACTCACTTGACTGCTTAGATATGGCATGTATTATTGCTACAGTGATGGTGTTTTTTATTTTTAGACTAGTCTTTGATCATTATTATTATCATATAATGGACCAGAGGGCTTTTTGTTAATTTAAAAGTATTGCAAAGGCCCCAATAACAAAGAGAAAAAAAAATGAGGCCTCATCCTGGCCTAACAGAAAAGGTCCAGTTTGAAGGGGTGGGGAAAAAAAAAAGGGGCGGGACACAGGACAAAATCTCTGTCCCGTCCCTGTTCACCAAGACAGGACCGGGACGGGCCTATCCCCATCCTATGAACACCCCTAGTTATAATGATAATAAATATTTTAATAAAACAAATAATATGATAAATAACCAAAGGAATAATAAATATTTAAAAACACTTGGAAAAATGTTTCCTTGAATGAATAATAAAAGAAAATTTTATTTTTTTGTGTACTTTTCCAATCACACAAAGATTAATAAAATTATCCTGGAAAAAAAAATGAATAGCAAAAATGCGAGACTTTCGCTTCTCCTATCGTCCCAAAGCATTCTAATCGTCTTCTTCGTATGAAGAAGAAGGAAATTGGAAGATGTTCATTGATTTTTTTAATTTTCCAATTTTGCTTTATTATTATATAGATCAACTAAATTTTATTTTAAAAAAACTGATGGGAATTTTGCATCGGTTACAAGTTTAAGAAGCAATAATAGAGATTAGTCGTAGCTTGTTAAGGAGATAAACATACACTGGGAAATGTACTGTTTGAGTAATGCAGAGGAACTCGTCCTAGTGCTCAGGTTCCTTCTTATCATTCTTCCTAGAGTTTGCATCAATATTGGAATACAGAAAATTAATCTAAAAATAAGCAAATGCTGTGAAAGTGTTAAATACAAATGTGATGTATTTTATGCTATTTGAAGAGACAATGTAATTATAATTTACTCAAATAGAAGGAACATTTTGAAAAATTTCTCTGTAAACGACATTAGTCGTTGTGTTGGTGGGTTTGCAATCATGGTCTAGAATAAGTATCTTTAGTCCATCAATACTTTTAATTCTAGACAAAGCAACATATAATTGCCCATGAGAGAATACTAGCCTCGACAAGAATAAACCAACGTTTGTCATGGATTGGCCTTGACTCTTGTTTATCATCATTGCAAATGAAGGAATTATTGGAAATTGCCTCCTTGTCATTATGAAAGGTAGGCTAGTCTCAGATAGGTTCATATCTATGCGATGAATGAGCACTTCTTCTCCTATATTTGATCTATTCATTGCTATAACTTTAATGAAATGTTTGCCTAGGAATGTATTACGTATCCTTGTTCTATTGCATAAACCCAAAGCTTGGTCAATGTTTCTCATCAACATTATGGGACACCCAATCTTCAGAGAAAGTTTATAAGGAGGCATTCCAGAGCAATTAATGGTGTTCAAAAATTCAGTAGTGTATAATTCTGTGAAAGAACTGTCCTGCTCAGTAGCGGATACAAAATTCAAGCTATAATATTCAACACAATCCTTATCTAACATAGAGCACATATAGTCATTGATCTGTTCAACAACCTCAATTGTTGGTGCTAAAATTACTCTATTCATCAGATAATTTGAGTTGATTATATTCTCTCACAAACTTGGGAACGTTGCAACGACTATAGAAGTAATGGGGTCATCTAAACATTTAATCAAAATCTCTTCAGGAATGGTTATGTCAGTATGTGGCGGGCCTAGTTTACCTTCCCGAGCATCCAATAACTATTTGGAGAATTGATGAATCTTTTTTTGTTGTATTGGGCATTCAGTAGTTGATAGTCGCATATTCCTTGTAAGGTTGAACAGCTTGCAATGATTCCAAAGTTCTGAGGAATTAATGGATGAGTCAACAATGTCTGCCTGATCTCCTTTTGGCACCACAGGGAGTATTTGCCTGAAGTCTCCACCCATTACTACACACTTACCACCAAATGGTTTATCACACTTCATAATGTCTCTGAAGGTGTGATCAACTGCTTGAACACAATATCACTAAACCATGGGAGCTTCATCCCATATAATCAATTTATGAGATTTCCTAACAAACTATTTTGAGTTATATTACACATTGAGACTTCAGTTATGTCAATTGGTATTGCAAACCTGGAGTGTGTTGTCCTGCCAGAAGGAAGTAATGTCGCTGCGATCCCACTTGACACTACATTTATTACTATTTCTCCTTTTGATCTAACTACTTTTGTTAATGCATTCCAAAGAACAGTTTTACCCGTTCCACCAAAACCATGTACAAAAAAGAACCCACCATCTAAGTCATCTATGGCTTTGGGTATGGAATGATATATATGTCGTTGTTCATTTGTGAGCATATTTCTTAATTGTTGTGTTGTGTATGTCACATCCAGTAATATGGCATTTAGGAATAGGGATATTTCTAAATATTCAAAGGCCAAAAAGGATAAGGAGGAATAGAAGATTTATGGTGGAAAATAGTTATTATAATTTTCCAAGTCGATTATGAAAAGTTTGACTAATTAAGAAAAATTAGTCAAGAATAATTATGAAAAAATATTTCCAAGTCTCAGAAAATTAAGAAAAAATAAGGACAATGTTCCTTGAGAATTATATGGGATTATAAAATTGGTTTTATGACCAAAGTGCCCTTAGAGAAATTACAAAGAAATTTAAGGGCGATTTAAGCTAGTTTAAGGCCTTTTATTTGGAAAATTCCAAATAAATATTTTAAGAGAATAAAATCTCAAGAAAATTCTTATGATATCCCTAAGAAATTATAAGATATTAGGGAATTAAAAGAAGACCCTCAAGTATCCAAGATTTTTCCCAGTTCCTTTGAAAAGTGGAAAAATCACTAAAGAGAAGGAAATTAGTTTTCCTTTTTATTTAATTATTGAAAAATTAAATTGGAGACAAAAGGGAAATTTGGAAAGATAAAAATGAGACAAATAATTTATGGATCTGACAAAAAATAATTACAGAGGCCAGAGCACTGTAATTATAGAAAAGAAGTTAAACCTGGAGTAAAAATGCACTGATAAAGTGAAGACTAGAGTCTTGCACTTTACTTGGCCCATAAGTTGCCACTTGTTAAGCCTCTAATGGATGGTAATTAAAGCTTTCCAAGTGTCAAGCCACCAATGGAGAGGATCTTGACTTTTGAAATTAACTTCATTTGGCATTAAGTTAATTAAGAGAGAGGATTAAGATTAAGTAGGCATATGACACTTGGCAAATCATTAATATTGGTTGGTGGGATATTTGTGCACATTAATGAGCTCCCCTCCCCCATTTTCTGAATATGTTTCGGCCAAGAGAGAGCTAGAGAGGAAAAGGAAGAACTTCAAAGGGAAACCAAGGAGAAAGGCATCAACTTTAAGCATACAAGTGAGAATCAAGGTTAGTTTATAGTTCCAAATGGTTCCTTGCTTTGTTTGCTTGAGTTGTATGGTTGAAATTTCTGGTTTTCTTCCTTCTTTGGCGCTGACCGAAATGTATAATAAGTAAGGGGAAAGTTTTATTATTCAATTTTGCTAGAACACTTCAAAGCATGATAGATCCTAGTGGTTACAAGTGGTTGTAGGTTATTTTTGAAGTGTTTTCTTTGTTATGTTACAAGTAGACCATTTTGGCCAAAGTAAGAGCTGAACCTTAGGATTTGTTTTTCAAATTTTTGAGGCTTCCATTGTGTTCAAAATGGAAAATAGTGCAGGGTAAACTTAAAGAACAAGTATTGGAAGCCATATAATCAAAGTTGAAATTTTTGGATAATGAACCCTAATGGTTCAGTCAATTCAAAATTGAAAGAAGGAATTTTATTTTGTTAAATCCAAGTAGATATTTGAAATCTAAATGAAAAATCATGTAGGAATAAGTCAAGAGGGAATTTTTAGGGTTTATGGAAACCAACTCTAAAATTTAAAGAACAAAGGTGGATGCTTTAAGGGACAAAGGTTGTCCTTGAGTTATGTTGTTGATTTTTATATAGAATGGTTGATGATTCTTCCTGCCCTTTTTGTGGATTGCCATGTTAGGGTTTGGCATTTGTGGAAGCAAGAAAGAAGAACAAGAAAATCAAAGAGCATTGGATCAATGTAGTAAGATTTAATTGACCTTAATGTTGAGTGTTGCATTGATTACTATGCAGTTTCATGTGCTATTATGTGGTTGAACTAAATGATGATGATGATAATGACTGTGTAGCTATACTCCTTGCTTTATGTGCCTTGGCTATTGCATGTTAGAGTGCTACATGTATGAGGTAAAGTAGTTCCCTATTAATAACAAAATGTTGGAATGCTTGTAATTGATGCATATTAATGTTTTGGTTTATTGATCTTACTACTGGGATTTCATTGAAATCTCATCCCCCATATGTAACTACTATTTTAGGGACTGAATCATCAAAAAGGGAGGCTGCAAATCCAAGGATTAATATGGTGATGAGCCATGAGGAAATATTTATATTTGGTTATGTATAACTATGTATGGTTGGTGCTGTAACCCCTAAGCAGGATGCCAAATTAGAGTCACGTTTTAGTAAGTTGCCGAACGAATTTCTGTATTAAATTTGACATTCCTAAAGTAAGCTTCAAATCAATAGGCAGCACATTAAAAATAGCCAACTACACTACTTTTAATGATTTTTCAAAGTTAAGGTTCAGAATCTGGAAAAAGGATTTTTGCCAAATGAACAGAGGTGACTTTCACAAAAACCTGACACTTTTTCAAATGGAATTGGTTCATAAGATTATTTGTCCTTGAAAGAGAATTCAAATATATTTTTATAGAATTTTGAACCACTCTATTTTGATTTTTCTAGATTAAGTAATGAATTTTTTAAGTTGGGCCAGAAAACTAGATTTTTATCCGATGAACAGTAAAAACCCAAAAATCAGCTTTTTTCATGGATTTTTGAGCCCAAGACCATCCAAGGTGGTCTAAATTGGTTTTAATTAAACCCTAAGTGGATCTGATAGTAAGGTGTGACATTTTTTATATCAGAACAGAGGTTCTGGCATAGGATAGAATGCTCTACTTGGTTAATGTGTCAGTTAAAAGGAAAATTGACATATTGTTGCAGGAATTGAGATGGAAAACACAATGGATTGGGATACTAGATCTGAGAAGTTGATCAATTATTGGGATGTTAACATGACTGATCTCACCAAAGCGGATCCGGTGTGATGGACTATTGGGACTACTAGCCCAGGATATTCAATAAAAGAGTCCAATAATTATCTGGAGCATGGGGCCAACCTTTTAGGGATTACTGTTAAGGATTTAATGCACATTCCTGTACCCAGTAACCCGGTGGATGCCACAACTGATTTGTATCAGGAACCAGTGGACCCTAGTTTTGACATTCAATCTCGTAGACAGCTTGTTACCCCAAGTGTACACCCAAGCAACATCCCCGGACCTAGTACCAAGCCAAGGATACCCTTAATACTCGCAGCACCTATCCCTATTTCGACGAAGCCTAAGATCCGTAGTCAGGATCAGCTAAGAGAGAAGTTGGAATTCTCGGGTCGACATATCAGGAAAGATGAGGATCAGCAAGACCCAAACATTTACCTAGAATACCTTCAGGGAGTAAAGGTGTTATATCAGACTCATGGGCTGGGTAACCCTTATCTAGACTCCAAGGACTGGGTCTTTACGATGACAGACATGCTTCCATATTTACCCTTCTGGGTATATGAGTTCTGTCACCTGAATCAGATAGTGGATTTAGGTGTTGAGGATTACATCCAGTATCTTGAAAACTTTGTTAAGATTCACTATTTTTAGATAGTCAGATCCTCGTAAAACTGAGGAAGGACTTGTTTTGATACAGCTAACCGTAGTAGGTTAATCTGGCATGCTTAATTGCTATGTATGTTGAACTATATCGTTGTGATTGAGGACTGATGCTTGAATGATGGATTATGAATACATATGTTGTTAAATGAAATCCAAGCATGTTATTTATTTTCTTGTTCCTCTATTATGCTATCCGTTTAGTTAGCGTATTGGTTAGAACTGATGAAACGCTTTGCCGAAGAGACCCTCAGGACACGACATAAAGGTCCCTCCTGATCCAATACGATTAATTTTAGAATGCTTAGAATTGCAATAAAAGGCTATTGAAGGGATGAGGGTGGCATAAGCTAGCCAGGAACAAGAAAAAGACACCGTAATAGTAACAGCGGTAGCAGCGGCAGTGGCTAACCTTGAGAGGAGGTAGCCAGAGGAAGAAACCTTAATAGCGTAAGCAACAGAACATTTGCCTAGATCGGCAATGCCAGCAATAGACCCCGACAGCATCCAGTAGTGGATGACTCGCTTTTGCAAGCACAATCCCCATCCTTCGATGGAGTGATTGACATCCAAGTAGCAGAGGACTGGACTAACCGCTTGGAAAAGATTTTCAAAGTTCTGGATTGTCCGACTAAGCAGAAAGCCCAAATGGCTATTTACCAACTAGAAAAGGATGCCAATCATTAGTGGAAGAATACCAAGATTCTTTTGGATGCTCGAAACACGAGAGCGACATGGGAAGTGTTCCTGGAGCAATTCTATGAGAAATATTTTCCAAGGTCAGTTAGGGATGAAAAGGAAGCAGAATTCCTAACCTTGAAGCAGAAGGATAACAAGTCATTTGATTACTACTTAGCTAAGTTTAGACGTCTTTCTTACTACTTCAGTTACCTGCGTTACCGAGATGATGAGAGGTGGATGACCAAAAAGATGGTCAGAGGACTAAAGCAGTCCTTAAGGGAGATGATTGCTCCCGGGCAATTTGAGTACGTCAACAAGGTAGTTGAGGCCTGTTAAATTACAGAAAACAACCAGAACCATCACCTGATGTTTAAGTCTATTGCCAAGTAGGAGAAGAGAAATCAGGGTGGCACCTCTTGTAATGCGAATGGGAAGAGGAAGAGGCTATGGGACAACCAAAAGAGTAAGAAAGGAGGTAAGCCCTCAAATGGTAAGGAATGCCCAACCTGCGGTAAGAGTCACGATGATAGACCATGTATGGCCAGACAGAATGTCTGCTACAGTTATAGTAAGTCCAGACGCTTCTCGAGAGAATGGCCGCAGAATACAAAGAAGCCAAGGTCACGTACCCAAGGACGAGTATTTGTTATCACAGGGGAAGAAGCCTGGAAGTCTCCGGAAATGATCCAAGAAACGATCATTCTTAACAACTTCCCAGTGATTGTAATGTTTAATTAGGGTGCTAATCATTTTCTTCTCTTATATAATTGTTTTAAAGGACACGGCCTGGTTATGAATATGTTGCTATATGATATACAAGTGTCCACACCAACACAGAATAGGATAATTACATTTGATGTGTGCTTAAACTGTATAGTTGGTTATGAGCACTGTTACATTGTCTTAGACTTGACATATATGCCTTCCATGAAGTTGATGGGGCAATAGTACGATGAATGAAACTACGTAAGACTAGTGGAGGTTAAGAGAAAAGCATGTTTCATCATGATAAATCGAGGGAATTAGTGGCGATGGACAGATACGGAAGTGATTACCAGAGGAGGTGGTAACTTTCATCACTACAAACAAGGATTCTGGTCACGACGAACAAACACAAGAACTCTCAGATGTTGAGGTGGTATCTTAACGAGGCATAATGACTTTTAGAGATCATAGAGAGTAAGATAAGTAGAAGTTAGGAAGAGAGCAGTAGCCACTATTTAGAGTTATCAAATTCCCCCTCAAAAAGAAAAGTAATGATAAGGAGTTAAATAAGATAGTTAAGGGTTGAGTCTTTACTCCACTAAGAAGGTGTAAGTGGCAACCTAAGCTAGATAAACTCTTACAACCTTGTTAGGGCTAGGGCACCATGATAGAATAGCTATCTCAAGTCCCAGAATAGATGAATAGGAACTTTGAGATAGTAAAGTGAAGATAGAGAGCCCTAGTGAAATGTCTTAAGGATCAAGAAGAAGAGGATGAGACAGATAGCTATGCAGGGAACTAACTTAGAGGTTAGCATGTTCCCCTTAATGTTAAAAGATACTCAGTCGCTTGGGGTTTAGGTTGAGAGGCACCTTTGTCAAAGGATAAGGTCTTGGCCAGGAATCTTCCTAGAGAAAATGGGAATTGGTCCTCCAAGTTAGAATTTACATTGCTCAAGATGGAGCAAGATGCCCTATCTAAATAGAAAGGGAAGCAGCCGAGACAAGGCAAGCGGAGTTGACTTTACCCAATGGAAGTATGACTAGCCAAGAACAAAGCTAAGCTTAGATGTATCTGAGTTTAGCAGAGTACTAGAGCAAGTAGAAAGAAGAAGATCTCAAAGTCCTCTCCCTGACTTCTGTCACACCTTCATTTTAAACCCCATTATACGTCATTTGGAATCATTCGGAATTGCTACTCGATACTCAAAGTAGGTAAAAACCAAGATTTAAAGTTTTGATTTCAGTTACTATTCATGTAACCCTTAAAAATCGGGTCAACTTTGAAAAATATAACTAAATGTAGAAAAATCGAAACAGAGTGGTTCCAAGTCTCACACGAAGCTTATGAAATTCTCTACATAGGAAGAATATTCATAAGTATCAATTTCTCACAGATCAATACCAGTTTCCATGCAATTATGTACTGTTCATTTGGTAAATTCTGAAATTTCCAGTATTTTTGCCCAGCTTTGAAAGGGCATAACTCTTCCCACAAAATTCCAAATTTAATGGTTTACCACTTGATTTAAAGCTAAAAATGTGATCTGTAAGCTTGCCAAATTTCAAGTTTAGAATCCAATATTTGATAATTATTTTGGGTGTCCTAAATTTAGCCGTTTCTAGGGAAAGTTTATCCCCTGACTACACTTGTTTTGATTCTTTCTTAACCTTTTACCCATCCCTAATCATTTGGGACTTGACACATGCTTGGACATACATTCCACCATACTTTCATATGTTTAACATAGGCATATATGCTTGGTTCCTATTGGGAGCTATTATCCAACAAACATTTTTAAAGTCATAAGATTACATAACATATTCCAAAATTTACTCTAGGGTACATTGATTGTTCATTAGACCTCTGGGACAATTTCCTTGCCTTTGCCTTGCTTGAACTCCCTCCTAGGTGGTGTTAAACATAAGAGTGAGATTTCAAAGAAATCCCAGTAGCAAGGAATCACAATTTATCATGCATTCCTGCAAACACTACGTGCAATGTTTTTGTGCATTTATCTTGCTTATGTGTTCATGCTTTTATGCCATGGAAAGTAAGCTATCATACACATATTCAGTGAACATAATGTCAAGGCAACATAATTCAAACATTGCAATCAACATTTGCAACAAAGCTTAGTCACATCATGGCACACTTTGCACACATACACATTAACACATCAATGTAAACAAGAAAGCAATCAAAATGTAATTCAATGCTACCTTTTGGTACTTGGTCCCTGATTTCCTTTAAGTTCAAGATGTTTTCTTGAGGATTTGGCAAGGTACCTAACAAACCAACACCAATGCTAATCATTCAACAATTATTCAAACACATTCCCTATTACTTAAACATTAAACCCTTTTTCTTGGGATTTTTGGCCTAATTGTTTTGCTTTTGATTCAAGAAACCTCCTTGGCCATTCCTACATGGTTTTTCATGTAGAATTCAAATATCAAATCAGATTTTACAAAATCAAATCCCTTCCTTAAGTTCTGGTTAAAACATAAATGAATTTTTTTACAAGGAAAGATGTCAAAATTTCCAACTTGATTTTTAATGCTTCCAAATTCAATTCCTTCATATAACCCTACACAAAAATGCCCAAGGAGTTCAATGGGAGCATCAAAACCATCAAAATACAACCTTAAGTCCCTGAATTCCAAAATGGATGAACACACCCCTTTTGGTTCCTAAATTTCCACATTTGATTTCAATGAATTAAAACATACTTCCATGGCACAACCTACACGAAATCACATTTCAAATTCATTGGAACCATTAAAACACATGGAATCCAATCTTATTCTTGAGTTCTTGGTTGGGCCGAAACATTTTTCTTACACCCTAAGAGGTTTTCTTTCCATAATCCATTCCAAAACAGCACCAAACACAATAACACAAGCTCATAATTCAAGTTACTATCCACTCCTAGGAATTTCAGCAAAACAGAAATAGAGCAGCACTTCTTCCTCAATTTTGTCACGGTTTGGCCATTGAAAAAGCATCAAATTAAAGCCTAAACATACCTTAAAGAGTCTTGGATTGAAGCTTGATGATTTGCCTTGGATTGGAAGTGGTTGAAGAGTGTTTGGAAGCCAAGAAGAAAATTGTGCAGAACCTCCCCTCTATTGTCCCAATTCTGTCTGAATTTTGAGTGCCTTGTCGGGGTATTTATAGACCTCATTTACTATCCAAAAACCTGCCCTTGGGCAGCTATTTCTGCCCCAAATTAATTGCAAAAGTTGGCCAAAATGAAGAACAAATCCTAGTCACAGATGCTTTGACTTGCTTTCCAAGAGAGTTGATCCAATGGTTGAAAATTTGCCCAGCACACAAGCCACCTGTCCTGGTCATGATGAGCATGAATATGGGCCTTGTTGGATGCTAACTAAATGGTAAAAACTGGTTAGGAAGCAATGGAATTGGTTAGGGTAATTTTAAAAATTATTTGGTCACATAGTACCCGATTTCTTGCCCCCTATTAGAGAAAAATAGCTAAGGGCTTCCAAAATTCCATTTCTTTTCATGATAAATCCATATTTATTCCAAAAGTGTGATTTGGAAGTTTTGGGAATTTTTCAAGACCTCTAGGTATTTTGTTTCACATTTTCTCTGAAATCGGGTCTTTATTGATAGGAATTCGAAAGTAAATTCCCCATAAATTATTTCTTGCATTTCCAATACTTGGAAATAATTTTATGAATTCATAAATATTCCTAGGGAATGTATCCATATTTTTCATTGAATTTTTGGAGTCCTTAGGTAATTAAAATAATTATATCACTTTAATTCCCCTTTATTTTCCCCTATTTTCCCAAAAATAATTATTTTTCTGGGAATTTTCACCAAAATTTATTTTGGCCCATTCTCACTCCCAAAACATCATAGGTGACTCAAAAACCCCTAATTTCACATTTTTCTATTTTTAGGAAATTTTTGAAAACTTTTCTCAAAATTGCCGTTTTGCCCCTACGGATCCAATAAAGTCAGTTTCGTCCATTTTGGGTTTCCATGCTTTACTCATACCTTATGCTTATCGATCATATCTCATTTTTAGGGTTTCAAATTTTGGGATGTTACATTTCCCTTTCATTACAGGAAATTCCTCTAATTTTTCTCGGGTCAAGAGCCAAACTCTAGACAGCTATTTTGACTTTCCCCGGATAGAGTATAAATAAGCTTTAAATTTAATTAAAGATAACCTTGTTAGTTTCTTGGGATGGAATTAATTTTACAATCTGTGTAAATTCCTCAACTACTGTTCCCCAGTTTTTCCTGATTATTTGAGACCGTCTCATAGCTTAAATAATTCAATTTGAGTTACTATCTCAAATTGTCCAAAACCCTGGAATGACTTCAGGGTATTTCTGTCATTTCTAGCCTTATATTGGCTTTAGGATCCTATTCTCATTTTTTTAGAATTTTTCTAAGTCATTTGGGCCCTTTTTGCTAACTCTGAGCATTGGCTGACTAGAACTTTTATTATTTACAATTAGGTCCCTACTTAGCCTAGGAATCTTTTCTTTGCAATTTAGTCCCTCCTTAGGCCTAACCTTCGGAACCATCTCTTACAAGTTTTTGGCATAACCTTTGGCCCTTAGTTGTTTTCAGTTCGTCATTCTTTAGTCTCTGAACACTATTGTTTTACACATTTGCCCTTGGAAAATCTCTTTTTCCTTCTAAGGGATCTCCGGGACTTTTGTTACGTTGGACTTAGTAGTCATCCTTTCCTTATGCTATTACTTGTATCTATGAGCCAAAATTTGGGATGTTACAACTTCCAAAAGCAACTGCGAACAGAAAGAGAGGTTCCCTTTTTAGGGATGAGATGTCTAGTTGGCACACTATAAACATAGCAACTAGTAAGAGCTTGCACTTCTTGCATTTAAAATGCCAGGCATTATGCATGTTAGAGTATGCTCCTACTGAAAAGGAAAGTAGAGGAAAGAGAAGTTGCATAAGTCCTCTCTTTGTACCGTTCTAAAATAGTAAGAAACGACACTACAAAAAAATATGTCAATTGTAGCGGTTAAAGTGAGACATTTTTAGCGGTTTTAACCGCAACAAATAACATTTGTAGCAGTTAACAAAACCGCTAGAAAACCAGGCGCAAGAAAAAATTTCTAACGGTTATGGCAACCGCTAAACAGCATGGTCAAAACGCTAGACAATTTCTAGCAGTTGACAAACCGCTAGAAAATGCTGAAAAGGCAAAACAATTCTAGCAATTTTATAACCACTAGAAAATTCTGAACCAAATCTCATTTTGCCAGGAATTAAAAATTTTCATTAGGGCACCAACATTTCTAGCGGTTCATGAACCGCTAGAAATTTCAGGGAAATCAAATTTTGCCAGCAATTAAATTTTTAGTATGGCGCCAAAAAAATTTCTAGCGATTTAAACCGCTAAAATTTTGGCGCAAAATTTAAATTTCACGAAATATTTGTAGCGGTTTTGAACCGCTAGAAATGTTTTTCGTGCCAGAAAAAAAATTTGTGGTTTTTCATTATTAGAAAATATAATATTTATAATTTTAAAAACCATTAAATAGATTATGTTGAAGAATTTTTGTTAATTTGTATAATTAGTTATGTATTACATTTTATATATTTAAATTTTGTAATAAACAATATGTAATTAAATTATGAGTGTGTCAAAAGAAGTGAATTTAATTTAATAAGATATAATTGAATTGAATATTTAATAAGATAGTTGAATTGAAGATGAGATAGTTTGTAATATTGAACCTATAGTGTTAGGTAGAGGAGTATTTGAATCAGTTGAGGAGGGCATGACAAGTGTAAAGAAGAAAAATCTGAAAGAAAAGGAGAAATAAATATGTTAGTAAATTTTAAGTAAAAACAAATAAAAGATACAATGACTTATAAAATAAAATTCACTTACCATACAGTAAAGAGAAAGAAACCACCATATGAGAGAGTAAGAAAAAAAGAGAGAATTATGAGGAAGAATATAGGAGAGGAAAGAAAAGAGATGGAGTAAATGAATGTAGAGAAGATATATTTTATAGAGATCAGCGAGACATTGTAGCGGTTTTTTTTGTAGCGTTTTATTGCATTTTGTAGCTGTTAGTCATTTTCTAGCATACACATAACGCTAGTATTTTGTAGCGGTTATAATTTGTAGCGGTTACATAACCGCTACAAGTTATAATTTTTTATAATAAATTTGTAGCGGTTATCTAACCGCTACAAATTTATTATTTTTTATTTTAAAAAGCTGTACCAATTTTAATTTATACATATGTATTTATGGATGGAAAATTTTTTTTAATAATAAAAATTTTGGATGCTGCTATTCTCCATCATCATCCGGCCTGAAAGGACACATTTTAAAAAATTTGTTAGAATTATAATGTATTTAGAAAAAATTAGTAATTAGTAGTTAATTATTTAAATTTAAGAAAAGAAGTATACCTGATAATTGGCAAATTATCATCTCCTTGAGGAAAGAAGTCTTCAAAATTCGAGGGTTGGAAGGGTTCACTGTCGTAAATAATGTCACCATCACCCATATCATAAAGATCCCGTGGCTTAAGGTGAAACCATATTCCAGTCTTTATGTTTCTCGTCCTCGACATAGTAAACCTGGTGTGCCTCAGAAGCAAGGATATATGGCTCATCATCTTCAGATGCCCCCGTATGAATAAGTCTAGAGAAATTAACTGAGGTGATGCCCAAATGGTCAGTAGCGAGTCCCCGTGAAGTTGTCGTATTTGCCCAGGAGCACTTGAACAGTGTCACGGTGAAAAGCTGGTAACTCAACTCAATAATGTCAATTAGCTTTCCATAGTAAGTGACGCCTCCAAAGCGCATATCGCCATCATTGCTGCTAGCATAACATCTCGTTCCGAATGTCCCGCAAACTCTAAAGTTTTGTGTGAGCAATCCCTGATCACGTCCAACCGTACAGAACTTAAAGCCATTGACATTATACGCGGTAAACCTTCGTGCATGGTCTAACGGACCGAGAGAAAGAGCTTTGAATTCATTTGTGTATGGGCTGTTGTCATTACGTATTGACGTGTAAACCAACTGGGAAACTCTTTGTGGACTCTTTTATTAATGTTAGCAGAACGTGCATGCCCCCGTAGCTGATGCCTGAGGTAACTCCTAAACTCACTACAGTAAAGTGTAATTTGTTAGAAGAGTCAGTGAGAAACAAATATAAAGTATAAAAGCTAGTGAGCTTATATGATATACTTACTCTGCATGAAGGGTTCAACTTGGCTGCAATTTATCAAAACGTGTCTGTGTGCCTGGAGTTTCTCTGTAGGAGTGAGTCTGAAGAATTCATATCCTCCAACTGGTTTCCCAACAGGAGGAAATAAAGTTGACGTGGAAGGACCAGGAGGAGAATCATTTATGTGACACGGGCAGTTAAAAGATGTCTCCATGTCATCAAAGTACCTTGAACAGAAAGTTAGGACCTCATCTCTGGAATAACCTTCTGCTATTGACCCCTCAGGCCATGTCTTATTCCTAACATATGATTTTAATTTTCCCAAGTACCTGTAAGTTAAAATTGCATTAATAATTACGAGTAAATGAAAGAACAATGTGAAATTTAAAGAGGCGGAATAAAAGATAATCTAGTACCTCTCTATAGGGTACATCCATCGATAGTGAACTGGGCCAGCAACCTTTGCTTCTCGAACAAGGTGGACAGTCAAGTGAACCACAACAGTAAAGAATAATGGAGGAAATATTATCTCCAAGTGACAAAGTGTAAGAATAATTTTATTTTGCAGCTGATCAAGCTCTTCCGCTATCAAGACCTTCGCACACAACTTCTTGAAAAATAAACATAATTCTACCAAAACTACTGATACATCAGAAGGAAGTGTGTTTTTCAAGGCCAATGGAAGTAACTGTTGCATAAGAACATGAGGGTCATGACTTTTCAACCCAGTAACCTTTCGAGCCTGCAGATCGATACACCTTGAGATGTTGCTAGAATATCCATTTGGTACTTTTATGTTCTTCAACATCGAGAGGAAGATATTCTTGCTCTGCTTTGTCAAGGTGAATTTAGCTGGTTGAAACTTGTCGTTTTCATCAGGCCAAGCCTCTTCACGAATTCCCCAAGCCCGTAAATCTTTTCTAGTTGCGAGATGGTCTTTGGACTTTCCAGCTTCATTGAGCAACGTATATAGCACATTATCGCACACATTTTTTTCAATGTGCATAACATCCAAACTGTGTCGTAGCAAATTAGATTCCCAATAAGGAAGAGTGAAAAATATGCTTCTCTTTCGCCATTGCATAGGTTGCGTATCAGATGTCCCACGAGATCGTCGTCCCAATCATTCGGGATCCACACTCTTACCAAACTCGACATTAACATTTCTAACACCAAACTCCAGAAATATATACCAGACAAGTAACAGGATATCTCTCTCTCAAACTCCGCGACAACGACGCGGAGATCTGCTCCTCCATCAGCGTCCGTTGCAATCTAAGTCTGTGCTTGGAATCAAGGAACCGTCGATGTCCTATGAAGCACCACTTGCGTGTGTGGAAGGTGACATGGCATAGAATCAAAATTGCACTCAGGACAGGCCAACCTAGTATGCACGTTCCAGCCGGAAAAGTTCCCAAACCGAGAAAATCACTTATTGTCCACATCAAGGCTGCAGAGATTGAATAGTTGCTTGTCATGTGAGTCATATGCCTCAACACCATTCGTCCATAGGTTGATCAATTCGTGTATCAATGGTTGCAGGTATACGTCTATATCATTTCCCAGTACTTTCTTGCCAGGAATGATCATGGAAAGCAAAAAGGAGCTCTGCTTCATGCACATCCAAGGTGGTAGATTGTATGGAATTAACACCACCGGCCAGATACTGTAACTTGTGCTCATGTTTCCGAAGGGATTGAAACCATCGGTTGCCAATGCAAGACGTACATTTCTAGGATCATTGGCAAAGTCTGGAAATTTCGCATCAAATGCTTTCCACGCCTCCGAGTCTCGTGGGTGCCTTAACCTACCATCTGGATTTTCCTCAGTCACATGCCACCTCATGTGCTGAGCCATTTTTGATGACATACATTCTTTGCAACAGTGGTTTCAAAGGAATGTATCTAAGAAAATAATATATTAAAAATTTAAAATATCGAATATTTAAATACTAAACAAGTAACACATCATAATCAATTGTATTAAGAATTTCAAATATCAAATATTTAGAGACGGAACAAGTAACACATTGTAATAATTTGTACATGAGAATTTTGGCCGGTTTCTTCTTTTGCTTTTTGCCCTTCCGTACTGACTTATAGCGTGACGTCTTGCATCTCGTACAAATCTCTTTGTTTGCATCATCTCCCCAGTATAGCATACAGTCGTTTGGGCATGCATCTATCTTCTTATAGTTCAAGCCAAGCTTATTAATAATCTTTTTTGCTTCGTAAAAAGATGGAGGGAATTCAGCTTGGGGGAAAGCATCTCCCAGTAATTCCAACAACATGGACATCGCCTTGTCAGTCATACCACACAAGCATTTGATATGATACAGCATCACCAAGAATGACAACTTCGAATACTTTGTGCACCCAGAATAAAGAGGCTTGTCAGTTTCGATTATGAGGTCAAAAAATTCCCGAGCAGTTTCGTTTCTTAGAAACTCCGGTTGAGGCCCCTCTACTACTTCATCTTCATTGGGATTCGGGCTTTCGTGAACACCAAAAGCATCACGCACAGCATCATTCACAGCATCGGCCTCATCCACTCGAACTCCCATCTGTGAAACTACTGGAGCTGACTCAGCACCCATATATGGCGGTTCCCCATGTAGTTGCCAAAATATGTACTCTCGCAGAAAGGGCTTAAAGATTAAATGTTCTCTAACAATATCTTTGGGATGCCACTTCTTGAAATTACATTTAGGACATGGACACTGAATCTTACCATTTACGGCAGCATTGACGAAAGCAAAATCCAAGAAATAGCTTAGACCAGCCAAGTATTGCGGAGTTGACCGGTGCAAGTTGATCCACGACCTATCTATCACTAATATTGCTCAAATTTCGTGAACATATGACATAGGAAGCTCAAAGAGAAGTTAAAATGAATTTCAGTTGGAGTGTTTTAGCTTATAAAGGAGGCTGCCAACGGAGGTGCAATGGTCAATTTTTTGTAGCGGTTTTAACGGAAATTTTCATTTTCCAGCGGTTAATAACTGCTAGAAATGCAATCAATTTTTGTAGTGGTTACAACCAATAGAAATTTCTAGCGGTTTTAACGAAAATTTTCATTTTCCAGCGGTTAATAACCGCTAGAAATGCAATCTCCAACGGTTATAAAATTTCTAGCGGTTTGTAACCGCCATAAATTCATTTCGCTGGTTAGGGAATTTGAATTTCGGTTGAATTTTCTAGCGATTATATAATTGAATTTTCTAGCGGTTATATAACCGTTAGAAAATTTTTCCCCCATTCATTTTGTAGCGGTTTATTAACCGCTAGAAATGATAATATTTTTAAATATTAAATATTGCAAAAGTATTTTAAATACTACGCAATAAATTAATAACATTTTTAGTATAATATATTAATTAACACGTGATATAAACAAAATTATTAACAAATTATTAACATTTATAAATATTTATTAAATTAATAAATAATTATAGAAATATTTAATTTATAGAAATATTTTAATTAATTAACATGTTTAACGTGTTTAATAAATTTTAATGTTCATATAGTAATAAATTAATAAATATTTCAATATTAATTAATACTTGACATAAATAAAATTATAGAAATAAATAAATAAAGTAAACAAATAAATATAAAATTTAAATAAATATCTCAACAGAATATAAAATCATAAAATCAAAATTCTAATAAAATCCTATACAATGAAAGCAGGATAAATCATAGGTGAGGGACAGAAGCACATCATCGTGATCGTCCTCCGCTGGATCCTCCTGCTGGGGTGGGCAGGCTGCTCAACGTGCTGGGACTGGACTGGCGGATGGGGGGGTAGGGGCAGGACTGGTGGCAGGCGTAGGTCGGGGATCTCAAGAATCGAGATGTTGGGAGCCATACGGATCACCATATGACGCATAGCCATAGCAGCAGCCAAGAGATAGTCAAGCTGCGCCTGGAACTGAGCATCACGCTCCTCGATCCTGGCCTCCACCCTGGCCTCGATGCTAGCCTCTAACTCTTGTCTGAGCTCCTCTCGCAACTCCTCTGAGGATGAGGAACCCGGCCGCTTCGCTCTCTCGCACTCGCCTGAGAGCTCCCAGCAGTATATGAAGGGCCAGCTCTACTTGAGCGGGGCAACCTAGTCGGTGTAGGTCCAAGTCCAAGCCCGCTAACTTGACCAGGGTGCTGTGGCCGGCCACGACCCGCTAAAAGTGAGGCGGTGGGATCCAAGGCAAACCCCTGAGACTCACGCAACTCGGTATCAACCTGAGTCATCCGTGCCTACCAAAATTAATGTAAAGAAGTTAATTATAATAAAATGATATTTACACTGTGATATTATATTAATATTTATTTATTACTACTTACCGCTATCTCCTCAACCTCATTCGACGCACGCCGCTCTCGAGGTCTATACACCATCGGCCACATCTCGCCATAAGTGGCCGTGTATCCTCGCTCCTCCTGCCGTATCTTTTCCCTCTGTAAATGAAATGAAAGAAATAATTAGTTACAAATTAAATACATATACATATTAATAAATTTATTTCAAGTACTCACAATCTCGTCATAAGTGATCGCAAAGCTCCTGGATCCAGCCCTATGACGTATCGTCTGATACCTGACGCTCCCAGCATTTCTCCTAGAAAGAGCCTGAAGCAAAATGTAAAAAATTAATTAAATCAGTCAAGTCGAAACAAAAAATAAAGAAATTATAATTAATACAATATTATTATACCATCTGGTCAGCCGTCATCCTAAAATAGACGTAACTAGACCAGTCTTGCTCCGGGACTCCACCAGGTACATCTGCCAGTATCTCCTGCAGGGTCTCTCATCCCGTCACCTTTCTTCTCCCTCCACAGGTCGGCCTTCTTGTTCCTCCATGCCATCCTAAGCCTCTTAATCGTGTTAGCCCTCAACTCCTCCCCAGAATAAATTTACTCTATGATTAAAATAATAAATTAACTAAATAACAAATTATAAACAAACAATTAAGCAATTCAATAAAAATATTTAGTTTTTAACTAATTTAAAAATATTATAAATAAAATATAAATTATATCAATAACAAATAATAATTAAACAATTAAGTAATTTAAATGAAAAAATATTTTTACTCAACTAAATTTAAAATTATTATAAGTAATAAATTAATGAAATCAATAACAAATTATTTGAAATAATAAAATAATTTAAATAAAAAATATATATATTCATTTAACTACTTTTAAAAATATTATAAATAACAAACAATTAAATAAATAAAAAATTATAATCAAACAATTAATTATTTGAAAACAAAATATATAATCATTTATTTAAATTAAAAAATTATAAATAACAATTTTATATTACCTTCATCATTTCCCAACCTTGCTGCTTCTTCTCTGAGGTGATCTTCTTCCAGTCCTACACGTAGATGGGGAATAGCGTCCACTGCTGACTAAGGAGGCGCACGTACTTATTGTACAACTGGCCACCTTTCTTCTTCGTCGGTTGGCCCAACTCATTGAGCAGCACAACCACTCGTCCGCTCGTCATCATAGACAGCTCTCTGGCTGTCAGCCTCTATAGGACCTATCCCCCTCAGAGTCTGTAAAATTTAATTAAGAAATAAATTATATATCAATGAATTAATACAATTTCTATATAAATTAAATACTTATCAAATTTAAAAAAGTTAAATAAATACTTACCCACAAATTCCACCTCAAAACCGGCCTGACGTCTGGGAGCAGGACGCTGCGCAGTCTGGGAATTCTCATTCCCCTGAACCTGCTCCTCCTCCTCCTCTTCGTCAGCAGCATCAACATCATGCATGGGGTTGTTTCATCCCAGTAAAATGAGCCTCCTTAGTCCGCTCGATCATCCTGCTCTATAAAACTGAGGATATCCTCCTCGTTGAGATCGTAGTCATGAATGCTGGGGAATGGCTCACCAACATCATGACGATCCTCACTGGGTCCAGCTCTCTCAGGATCAATTGGCTCCTTCCCTGGCCGACGACTCATCCTAATAACAACAAATAGTAATTATTTATAAATAAAATAAAAAGAAAATTATTTTATAAGCCAAAATATAATAAATTAAATAAAACATAAAAATAAAAATTATTTATAAATAAATTACTACTTCTACCTGAAAATAAGGATTTGCAACTGAATCAGAACTCGGATATATTTTGTGGAGAAAATTCAGCAGAGCTTTGCTTCCTGATCGACTAAAGAAGCGAAAGTGAAGGGGGGTATATATAGGCTGCGCATTTCTAGCGGTTCTAGCAATAACCGCTAGAAAATTCTAGCGGTTCTCGACAAAACCGCTACAAATTGCTAACAGTTACACACCGCATTTAGGGCACCTTGGGAATTTACACCTTTTCTAGCAGTTTCTATAATAACCGCTAGAAATTTCTAGCGGTTTTATCTAAAACGGCTAGAAAGTGCAACAGTCATCTAAATCTCCTAGGGAAATTAAATATTTTCTAGCAGTTTAAGTAGAAACCGCTAGAAATTCTCAGACTCTAGCGGTTTGTTGGCCTAAACCGCTAGAAAATAAATGCTACAATTTTGGTGCCAAGTTCCCACCAAAACCTGGGAAAGGTTCTAGCTATGAATTTCTAGCAGTTAGGTTATAACCGCTAGAAATATGCGGGCCCCACAGTCTAAATGGTCAAGGCGTCGCTAATTTGTAGCGGTTTTTCTTAAAACCGCTAGAAAGGTCAGAATTTGTAGCGGTTTATTTGAACCGCTAGAAATGTTCCGCTGCTAACGTAACATTTTCTTGTAGTGCGGTAAGAGTGGCTGGAGGAATAAGAGAACTCCTAAGACAAATTGGCTTAGGCACCTAAAGAGACAAATAGGTAGCCCAAGGAATTGGCATAAAGTCTAAGAGAATGGTATTGGTTCTTGGAACAGTTTTGGAGAATTATCAGTTAAGTGACCAACTGAGGAGGTGACTATACTTAGTCCTATAGTCAAAAGTCTCCGAGAGATCTTAAGAGTATGGTACCACTTTGGGAAGATAAGGACCAGGGATGAGTTGAGGATGTGAAAACATCCTACGGTTGTAAATTGATGCCGAGAGAGTACCCACGACTTCCTTCCAAAAAACCTTATCATTAATTAGGCTGGATTCAACTTCCTTCTGATTAATAGAGGAAAGCCAAAGTTAGAGGAGTAGAGCCATAAGACCTGAAAAAGAGACATTTAGACTAGCTCTAGATACAGGAAGAACCCATGTGATACAGAGACAGACGGAGTATTGACAGGTAAATTCTTAAGATGAGGCTATAGTCAAGAATGTAAGCTGAAAAGACTCGAGTAAAGATAGATCAAGAAGGAGGTCTAAGATAGCAAAGTACCAGGGTTGAGCCTATCAGAATCAGTGCCTTAGTTTCCCGTCAGCACGATTTAGTTAAGTGTTTTAGGCAACAGTTGCCCAAGAAAATGTGACCCTCGAAAGTAATGTGATAAAGTGCAAAAGCCGGACATGTTAGCCATTTTAGCAAGAATGCACTAAGTTCAACAGAAAATGAGAGATGAAAGTTAAGGAAGCTGTTAAGCTACTGAGTGTCCTAAGCAGTATTATTTCGGACTAAGACCCGAGATTTACTTGAAGTCTTGGAGGTCCTTATGAAAGAAATGGACACTACTCTCAGATTCAATACAACCTGCCATCCTAAGACAAATGGGTAGACACAGAGAATGATACAGATGTTAGAAGATATGCTACACGCATATGTGTTTAATTTTGGCGGTAACTAGGATATGTATTTACCGTTAGCCAAATTCACTTAAGATGATAGTTTCCATGTAAGTGTCTGAATGGCTCCATATGAAGCACTCTATGAGAGGAAGTGTAGATCTCCCTTGTGCTAGATAGAGTTCAATGAAAGAAGTAAGTATAGTCCTAATTTAGTGGATCAGACTTCCCACTAGATTAAGGTTATTCAGCAAAGACTTCTAGTGGATCAAAGTAGACAAAAGAGCTACCCAGACATTAAAGGAGACCATTAAAGATTGAGGTTGGTGATTAAAGTGTAACCAACAATAGAAGTCAGTCGATCCTAAAGATTAAGAAGTTAAGTCTAAAGTATGTTGGATTGTTTCAAATTTTGTCCAAGGCGGGACTAGTAGCTTATAAGTGACCCTTCCCCCAAATTTAAACCAAATTCGTGATGTCTTCCATGTCTCCTAATGAAAGAAGTACCATCTAGACCCGACACATGTCGTAAGCTATGATGACACTGTGCTCTAAGACAACTCGTCTTTTAAGATCAGACTAGAGCGAATCATTAATAAGAAAGACAAACAGCTGGGGAAATAGGCAGTTTTCACTAATCGAGGTTGTCTGGAAAGGTCTTACATTGGAAAAAGTTACGATGGAGAAGGAGACTAGGATAGAGAAAAAGTATTCTGAACTTTTCTAATAAGATATGGTTTAAATTTCGAGGGCGAAATTTATTTAGGGGGAGAGAAATGTCACATCCAGTAATATGGCATTTAGAAATAGGGATATTTCTAAATATTCAAAGGCCAAAAAGGACAAGGAGGAATAGAAGATTTATGGTAGAAAATAATTATTATAATTTTCCAAGTCGATTATGAAAAGTTTGACTAATTAAAGAAAATTAGTCAAGAATAATTATGACAAAATATTTTCAAGCCTCAGAAAATTAAAGAAAAATAAAGATAATATTCCTTGAGAATTATATGGGATTATAAATTAGTTTTATGACCAAGTGCCCTTAGAGAAATTACAAAAATTTAAGGGCGCTTTAAGCTAGTTTAAGGCCTTTTATTTGGAAAATTCCAAATAAATATTTTAAGGAGAATAAAATCCCAAAAAAATTTTTATGATATCCCAAGAAATTATAAGAGATCATGGAATTAAAAAAGACCCTCAAATATCTAAGATTTTTCCCAGTTCATTTGAAAAGTGGAAAAATCACTAAAGAGAAAGAAATTAGTTTTTCTTTTTATTTAATTATTGGGAAATTAAATTGGAGACAAAGAGGGAAATTTGGAAAGATAAAAATGAGAAGAATAATTTATAGATCTGACAAAAAATAATTATAGAGGCCAGAGCACTGTAATTATAGAAAAAAGTTAAACTTGGAGTAAAAGTACATCGATAAAGTGAAGACTAGAGTCTTGCACTTTACTTGGCCCACAAGTTCCCACTTGTCAAGCCTCTAATGGATGGTAATTAAAGCTTTCCAAGTGTCAAGCCACCAATGGAGAGGATCTTGACGTTTGAAATTAATTTCATTTGGCATTAAGTTAATTAAGAGAGAGGATTAAGATTAAGTAGGCATATGACACTTGGCAAATCATTAATGTTGGTTGGTGGGATATTTTGTGCACATTAATGAGCTCCTTCTCCCCCATTTTCTGAATATGTTTCGGCCAAGAGAGAGCTAGAGAGGAAAAGGAAGAACTTCAAAGGGAAACCAAGGAGAAAGGCATCAACTTTAAGCATACAAGTGAGAATCAAGGTTAGTTTATGGTTCCAAATGGTTCCTTGCTTTGTTTGCTTGAGTTGTATGGTTGAAATTTGGTTTTCTTCCTTCTTTGCTGAAATGTATAATAAGTAAGGGGGGAAGTTTTATTATTCAATCTTGCTAGAACACTTCAAAGCATGATAGATCCTAGTGGTTGTAGGTTATTTTTGAAGTGTTTTCTTTATTATGTTACAAGTGGACCATTTCAGCCAAAGCAAGAGCTGAACCTTAGGATTTTTTTTCAAAGTTTTAAGGCTTCCATTGTGTTCAAAATGGAAAATAGTGTAGGGTGAATCTAAAGAACAAGTGTTGGAAGCCATAGAATCAAAGTTGAAATTTTTGGATAATGAACCCTAATGGTTTGGTCAGTTCAAAAATGAAAGAAGGAATTTTATTTTGTTAAATCCAAGTAGATATTTGGAATCTACATGAAAAATCATATAGGAATAAGTCAAGAAGGAATTTTTAGGGTTTATGGAAACCAACTCTAAAAATTTAAAGAACAAAGGTGGATGCTTTAAGCGACAAAGGTTGTCCTTGAGTTATGTTGTTGATTTTTATGTGGAATGGTTGATGATTCTTCCTACCCTTTTTGTGGATTGCCATGTTAGGGTTTGGAATTTGTGGAAGCAAGAAAGAAGAACAAGAAAATCAAAGAGCATTGGATCAATGTAGTAAAATTTAATTGACCTTAATGTTGAGTGTTGAATTGATTGCTCTGCAGTTTCATGTGCTATTATGTGGTTGAACTAAATGATGATGATGATAATGAATGTGTAGCTATACTCCTTGCTTTATGTGCCTTGGCTATTGCATGTTAGAGTGCTACATATATAAGGTAAAGTAGTTCCCTATTAATAGCAAAACGTTGGAATGCTTGTAATTGATGCATATTAATGTTTTGGTTGATTGATCTTGCTACTGGGATTTCATTGAAATCTCATCCCCCATATGTACTACTATTTTTCAGGGACTGATCATCAAAAAGGGAGGCTGTAAAGTCCAAGGATAATATGGTGAGAGCCATGAGAAATATTTATATTTGGTTATAACTATGTATGGTTGGTGCTGTAAACCCTAAGCAGGATGCCAAATTAGAGCCACATTTTAGTAAGTTGCGAATGAATTTCTACATGAAATTTGACATTCCTAAAGTTGACATCATGAGTTTCAAATCGATAGGCAGCACATTAAAATAGCCAACTACACGATTTTTAATGATCTTTCAAAGTTAAGGTTCATAATTCGAAAAAAGGATTTTGCCAAATGGATAAAGGTGACTTTCACAAAAACCTGACACTTTTTCAAATGGAATTGATTTATAAGATTATTTTCCTTGAAATATCATTACAATAGATTTTTACAAAATTTTGAACCACTACATTTTGATTTTTCTAGATTAAGTTTATGAATTTTTTGAAGTTGGACCAGAAAGCTGGATTTTTACCTAATAAACAGTAAAAATCCAAAATCAGCGTTTTTCATGGATTTTTGAGCCCAAGACCATCCAAGATGGTCTAAATTGGTTTTAATTAAACCCTAAGTTGATCCGATAGTAAGGTGTGACAGTGTACAACATTCCTCTTGATCAAAGCTCAACTCTTGAATGATCATCCAATTCCTTGTGTCTACCATAACTTTAGTTGTTGGTTTTGGCATTGAGGGATAATCCAACAAAGATTTTCCAATCCTCTAAAGCAATTTATCAATAGCTACCAATGCAACTTCTTTCTTGTCCTTGTCTGAAAATTTGAGACCTGCATTTTAAAAAAGCTTTACTTATAATGTATCCAAATCTTTAACTTTAGTGTGTATCATCAAATTGAAATAAATACCTTATTGTTATCATATCTTGAAACGGAAGACATATTGTTGCATCATGGGAATCTTTTCACCATTGTAATAAGCAAGTAGATTTTTTAATTTTTTAAAAGTATTTTACTATTTTTGTCATCTAATTCTAATATAGTTAATTTTATTAATAAGAATAGTATCAATATTAAATTTTTAATGTTGACAAAATATTATTAAATGGTAACATGTAAGTTTGAACTTTAAAATCACAATGATGATTAAAAAAAAATCATTCATGCTTAATACTGTTAAAATTTGAGGACTGAAAAATTATAGATTAAGAAATTAAATTGAAATTTTATATAAATTAAAGATAAATGTAGACTTTTACTTTTTGTTTTTATATGTTCACAAGATTTTTAGATCTCTAATTTTATTAAGCATAGGCATTAGAATTAATATTTTCTATTTTGAAATTAACATGAATCCTATATGTTGGAAGCAGTTTTTTCAAGGCTAGGGTTGCATAAATTATTTTCGGCTGGGTTCTCTTCTCTTAATCTTATCCATAGGTAATTTTTATTATTT
>NW_021632358.1:0-34337 GCF_004799145.2 Neltuma alba | reverse complement strand
GGAGACAGTGTAGCAGATGGCCAAACCCCACTTATTTGATATCTGCTCTTAGTTGATACGCTTTGTTTCAATTTTTTTCTTCGTCTTGGGTTTTTGTTTGTTCACCAACCAATCGAGAGGATGAAGAAAGGATGCTTTTCCCTCTTCTGCTTAAAGCCCTATTATAGTTGGACTTCATGGATGCTAAACCAATCAATTTTTAATTATACAAGGAATAGTGAACCTTAAGTAGTTGCCTATGCAAAATTAGGGATTTCCTTGCCCAATTTATCTCCGTGTGAACTACAGCTACACAAAAAGAGCTCATATAGTGTGACTGCAGTGAAGATATTTGAAAGTTGCGAGGTTGAATGCATGGCCTAGTGCCAAGAGCCCTTGCAATGAGATTCCTGCAATAATGTAAGCCATAGCATGCTGTAAACTCTGCGCGCGCATGTTAGCTGTCTGTTTTTTTTAAAACCTTTGATAAGGTTTAGCCTCCAAATTTCCCACGCCCTTAGCTTCTTTAAAACCAGGAAGGCAGGAACTGCCATAGCTTTGATTTGTGTTATTGGAAATTGCCATTTATCGGACCTGATGGGTGTTTTACTGTAAGGCCCATGATCAACTTGGATAATTGGATATATGTGCTGTGTGCAACAATTCCTTGTGCTGTGTTTTGTCTCTATTGTGGGGCATTAAGCAAAATAGATTATGCTCAGAATGTGTGTGTAATATAGAGTCATCCTTTGCGGAAGTTATGATCCGGCTAATGAGAAAGTCATACATATTGACGTTGAATTAATGAGATACTAGCTAGTTATTGTAAAAATGTAAAATTGATGTGATTTTCCCCTCGTTTTGCAGCAATATCATAAACTTGTTCTTTCTTGCTCAATGTTAAGTTTGTGAACTTCAAATTTTGTTGTAGTCTGGTACTTCCTGTCTTTTATTTGTTTTTGAGAGCAATTAGGGTAGTTGCAAGAAAAAACCACGAGTTGACTTTCTTGTTTTGATAGATGAGGGGAAATGATTCAGTTTTCACTTAGTAGTGCTGCTGGGAATTGCTGAGTTATTATAATTTATAATTTTCTGTTGCAATGCTATGGCTTTCTCTGTACAATAATTGTCATCATCTTGGTTAAATCCCTTGGTACTTCAAATATTTGAGTTGGGTATGGTAATATTCTATATTTCTCACACCTTCAGGACTTAGCAAACGTACTACTACAGAAAAGCTACGGGAGGCATTTTCCCAGTTTGGTGAAGTTGTTAATGGTTTGTTTTGCCTCCCTATACAATTTAAGCCACGAAACGTTTTAGTGTTTCACTACATGTAGTTTTGTTCAAAATTCTTCTTTTTTTAACCATGACAGTCCTTTTTTTGAGTTGTTTTCAGCTAGAGTGGTTACTGACAGAGTATCAGGTTACTCTAAAGGGTTTGGCTTTGTAAGATATGCCACCGTAGAAGAAGCTGCAAAAGGCATTGAGGGCATGGATGGAAAGGTAAGCTGGACGGGTGGACTATAATTCTAGGCTTGGATTTGGACTTCTCTGGGGAGATATACGGAATTTACCTTTGAGTTTCCTGTGTCCTTGTCTGGATCTTTTTCATGGTGTATTTCTGGATGTTTTAATTCTAGATAAAATTGCAATATGACACCTGGGGCTGGATAAGTGAACATGAAGATTTATTTGAATTCGGCACCCTAGAAGATAAAAGCAATATTGTCTGAAGATGCCAACTTTGTTTTCCCTCTTGTGAAGCAGAAATTTTGCACTCATCTAATGATGATATGCACCCAAGTCTGAATACGAGTTTTCCTCAGAATCGTCATTTCTCTACTCTTGCTTGGAATTCATTATATAGCTTTGAACTCTAGGACTTTTTTTGCTCCTGCTGCCATAATATGAACGTTTTAGGTCACATATGCTAGTTTGACATGGCAGTGGCAAATACAACGGATATAACATGTGCTTTGTGATTGAAAACATCATATGTATGGCCAGGCTCGTTTTTTTTTTTTTTGACCAAGACAGGCTCGTTTAATATCTTTGTTATATTTCTTGTCTCCTTGTAGGTCTTAGCTATGAGTTTGGCATGTCTTACTAGACAAAACTATCTCTGGCTATGCTAGGCAGATGTTGATATTCTTGGTTGCTATACTCACTCATCTGAAAATCGACTCACCTTTTCCTTCATTACACGCAGTTTCTGGATGGTTGGGTGATATTTGCGGAGTATGCAAGACCAAGACCACCACCGGGACAACCTGGACAACCTATGCCTCCTCCGTATGGCCAGCAGTACTAATTCCGATTATTTGCCTCGTAATTGTACCTCATTGAATTGGTGTTACATTTGATGATTAGAAGAAAAACATTATTTTATAAAATCATGGGAAATCTTCTATTTCCTCAAAGTTTTGCATGTCTGTTATGGGAGATCAACCTTATGAACGAAGTATTATTGAAATGCAAAGGGATTTGAGTTAATGCAGGAACGCATACGATCTTGAATGTTTGGTGGATATACATCTGTAGTATCAACTTTATCTTCGTACTAGGGCAATAATATTTTGATCTGAAAAGTGCTGATCGGTTGTTTCATTGATATGTAATATTTTGGGGCCCGAGTCAGTCGATCAGGAAGCCGTGGCCTTATGAAGCTCTGATTTTTTCAATGGTGTTTTAATTCGAACATGTCTTTCTAAATTTAATTCATGGTAAGATGGGATGAGAAATGCAGCGCTTTTCCGTGATGATTAATTAATAAGAGCGAGTTTTAAGTTAGGTCGACGGAGAAAAAGGTTAATAAGACAAGCAACAAAATGGTGGTCAATCTATAATGGAAAGTGAATCATTTAATTTTAGGATGTTTCGGCTTTTAATTGGGTCTCCTTATTGATGGCTACTCTTGGTACCAAGTTGAAAGTATCAGCTGTCATCTCAATTGTTTCTTATTTTTGCACTGTACAAATATTATTTATTCATTAAACACAATCCGTCGACATGTTAAGTCAATGGATCACCTGGAATTTATTAATCCAATATTGAAGAATGCGTACACGTGGTGACCTGTGAGGGACTAGTTTTTCCTGTTTGACTCAATACAGAGAGAGTATTACGCTGTGTGTATGTGCGCGTCTGTATAGAGAGGGAGGGAGCGAGAGAAATATGGCCCTTTCGTCGGGATGAAAGTTACTGAAAATTAAATTATTTTTATATACAAAAATTGAGGTGAACTACTGAATTACATTATTTATACAGACGTAGGTGGTGGGATTTTCAACATCCTATAATATATATATTTTTTGAGTGAATCAACATCCTCTAATATTGGAACAGGGAAAGTCTTGAAACCCTAGCTCTAGCATAACCCAAAATCCATGGGCAAATCTATTTATACAGTATATAATTATATATATTTGAATCAAACTGTTAACAGGTTTTCGCCACCTAAACTCGTACTCTCAACCACAAAATCTCTGCATATGAGAATCCCAACTACCTTCCGCCTTCTTTCTCTCCAATGGCGTCTCCCTCTCGCCATCCCAATTCTCTTCCCATCCCTTCTCCTTCCACCCCCATCATTCTCTCTCGCTCTTCTTCCGTCTTCTCCGACCTCAGCTAAGGTGTAAGCCGCGCCAGAGGGGGAGAGGAGGGGCATCCATGAGTTTCTTATTGGAATTCGCGTCCTGCTGCGGCTGCGCTGCCTCGCGCTCCCCGGTTCCGGCGACGTTCTCCCCCTCCTCCTCCTCCTACTACTACGGTGAGAAACGAAGGTCCTTCGTGCCCCGGCGTCCGACGCATAGGCCTCTGCCTTCTTTTCGGCCCCGCCATGTTCTGAAGCGTAGGAGGCTGGCTGCTCGGGCAAAGTGGAGGCCGACGCTACTACCCATTTCCGAAGACGACGAGGTAGAGACGCAGAGATGCGATTCCATTCGATCGGAAAAACAAGGGATGAGGAGGAGCGACGCCTCCAGGGCGCTTCATTACGATTACGATTCCAGGTGAATTTTTTTCTTAACAAACTTGATTTGAGTAGCAATATTTAAGTAGGGGATTAAGAATGATGTAGTCAGGATTAGTTGCATGTTTCAGGAGTGCCGGTGCTTCCAGTTCCAACATTGTAACCGCCTTTTATCCCATGCCATATATGTTCTGATCACTCTCTCCTTATACACAATCAATTCTATGATCCAGCTCGTCTTGTAAGTGGAAATGAAGCTTCTTCTTCTTCTTGTTTTTTTCCCTTTTACTGTAAATATATTTGGTACCTCTAAATCCGGCCCATTGTAAAGTTTCTCCAGTACATATTTAAGAGCATAATTTTTTTGACATTTACGAATTATTGGTTTGAGATGTTCATAAATAACTTCATACTTTTCTCTCTTTCTCTTTTTTAAAAAAATAAAATACCTACAATCCATTGTCTCAAAATGAACATCATCTGAAGATAACTCTAATCAAACGATATCAAATAGATGTCTGGACTCTGGAAAACTTATATTAGTAGGTATACTGTACACATACCTGAAATCTTTTTAACAAGTTTTACTTTTACTGTTAAAAAAAAAAAAAAAAACTCTTATCGATAACCTTTCGATGTATTACTTGAGTTTTGACATTTGATTCTGGCAAAAACAAAAAAAAAAGAGAGAGAGAGAGGGAGAGAGAAACGAGTTTTGACATTTGATTATAAGAAAGGAAAATTTATTGCGTAATATACATCAGGCATCAGGAGGGGCAAAACTAAACTATAGTAGTTAGTAAAAGTAAACAAGACTGAAAAGGATCAAAAAGCTTTAAAGTTAGAAAATCACGGAAGATCATCGTCACCACAATTTACACATTGGAGGCACATCCGCCGTTCACCATTCCGGCGAACGTATCGTAGAGCGGTTGGTCCATCGTCTCCGGCAGGTAAAACCCGAACACCCCCGCTGCGATTCCACACGCCGCAAACACTGCAAACGGCAGCCCACCGCCCAAAACCACCACAAACGGTGCCAGTATTGCCCCCATTTGCGCCGCCTGCGTTGCGCACCCGAGCGCCGCGTTCCTCACCACAGTTGGAAATAGCTCCGCCGTGTATATAAACAGCAAATTATACGTTCCCGCCATCCCAAATATGCCCAGAATCCCGCACACCATCTTCAACACTTTCCACAACCCCACGTTCTTCATCAAGCTCCCCAAGAAACAGAAGAACCCGCTGAACCATAACGTCCCGATCGCCAACGGCTTCCTCCCAAATCTGTCCAACATCAACGCCGTTATCGTGAAAGCCGGCATCTCCGCCACCGCATTCAGTAAAACATTCATGTATATGTTGGTTTCCAGATTCACAACATTCAAGCTCAGGCCGTAGTACACCACCGAGCACAAGAAGTTGATGGCCACAGCGAGAAACAGGCGAACCCGTGTTAGTGGGGATCGAATAACATCTATGATCGACCCAGTCACAGCATCTTTGTTCTCCAGCTGTTCTTCCTTGCAGGTCTGAGTATGGCCTCCGGAAACGTCATTGTCTGATGTTTCATCGTCGAGGGCAAGAATGACCCCGTCCGGGAGGTCCTTGCCGTTGGTGGTGGCGATGTCGGACATGAGTTTCATAGCGTCGTTGATTCTTCCCCTGACGAGGTACCATCTCGGGGACTCAGATATGAAAGGGATGACGAGGACGAGGAAGAGGAAGGAGGGGATGGAGGAGGCGATGTAGAGAGCACGCCATTCCCGGAAGATATAGGCAATGCCGGAGAGGAGTGCAATGCCGGTGGAGAAGAAGTAGAAGGTGGACATGCCGGCGGCGCCACGCTTGGTGGGACCAACGGGCTCAGTGGCGAGGACGAAAGCGCAGAGGCCAACACCACCGGTGCTGAAGCCGGTGAGGAGGCGGAGGAGGAGGTAAATCCAGAAATTAGGGGAAACAGCCGTCAAGCAACCGAAGATGGTATTGAGGAGACACACCACAGTGAGAGATCCTTTCCTTCCCAGGAAGGAATCTGAGAGATGACCGAATATTCCAGCACCTGTAAAACCAACAACATCACATCATCATTAACTTCACTTCCATCGCAAATAAATAATCTGCACTTTTGTTAATTCAACATCTTATTATTAATATTCATAGTAGTTCGAAGATAAAAATAAAAAAAAGGTGGAATCTTTTGGGAAATAAATGAAAGAGACAAATAACAACGGAGAAGAAAAGATGAAAACGCAAGGCAGCTTATTGGCAGGAGGGAGTAATGGGATTATGGGGCACACACGATAAAAGAGAAGCAGAAAGATGCTACAAATGCCACTGGCTCGTGTTCATCATTATTCATTACTACTCCTATACAGCCTTGAGCCCTCAGTCCCAGAAAGCAGCTGTTTTTGCCCGTCACGTTATTCCATCCCACTGGTCCCACATATATTCCCCTACTTCCATAAAAGATGCTTTTATCGCTTTGTTAGATCCTTCTATAAGTGTGAATAATGCCACTTTAAAGACAGGCACATGATGATTTATGACTAAAGCCACCAAGCATGGATCTCGGTAATCATATTATATTAAATAAACAAATGGCTTGTACTTAAGGATCAAAATTTAAAAATGCCAATCATGTTAGTACTAAATTAGTTTGGACGACACGGAAATCAACCTTTGATTAGTTAATTTGTTGATCTTAACGCGTGAGTCTCTAGCATCCACTAACTTGTTTTCGGCCTCTACTGGGTCTCTCTCCTCCACGTCTTGCCGTTTTGCATAGGCTTTGCAGGGAGGAATCACAATATTGATGTGATCCCGGACAAAACTTGGGATTCCGAGCCTCTGCGACTCAAACCCCCCCCAAAACGACAGCCCGTGTAAATCTAATCCACCCCATCCCAGTGCAAAACGACAAGCACTAAAAGCCCTCTTTTTGGACCCTTGTACCAATGTCCAATGCCCCGCCTTGTCCTTTTCATCTCGCTCTTTCCCCTTGGTGGTCCCATCAAACCCCTCTTCCTTTAGCTTCCGCATGACTTTTTCTCCCCCCACTTTTTTGAAGCTTATAACATAAACTCTCAGTTACAAGGACTTAAAATGAATGCATTGCATATATCCAATATGCATCTAAGAATCTTGTTCATGATATTATAAAAAATAATCCAGCTTGCTCCCCCATATATATATATTTATATATATATAACCTCGTGATCAACTTGCCAATCCCTGGCGACGACTTCGCTTCTTCATTATTTTAATAATAGAATTTATATTTTAAAAACCTATAAACAATCTGTTATTGACTCACTCTGACAGACGTACTTATCTCGTTCAGTCGTTGTGATCTCCGAATAAAATCAAAGCCATCTTATTTGAAAAATAATTTTGCCCAACAAAAATATTGGATCATGTTTAAAATCCCTAATACCAAATATTTTCGTAAGCGCATTGACACGTTTCAAACCTAATATACCATTTCAGTGTTTCACTATGTGGTCAACTAGGGCTGAATTATTTGAATCCTTAAAATGTTATTGAAGCTGTATTTTTGTTTTGCTACGAAATAAATTTCAAAATATTAAATTAAATATTAAAAATAGGGATAATTGTGAATCAGAAAAACTGGAACTGACCGATCATGCAGCCGCCGAAGAAGATGGCCTGGACCACGCCGACCTTATATTTCTCTCCGCAAAACAAACCCCACTCTGCGACTGTCGAGGTTGCCGGGCCCCCGACCCACTCCCACGACCCGGGTCCGAGGCCGCACACGCTCGTCGCCGTTGAGTCGCAGCCCGAGCCGCCGATGCACCTCCAATCGGGCTCGCGGTCCGCGAAGATCATGACCATGGTGTGGAAAGCCTCGAGAGCCCAGGCGAGGCTCGTTAGCACGAAGTGCCGGAGCTGCCACGGCCCGAACTCGCCGCAGTGCCGCCGGAGCATGTCGTCGATGGAGACCTTCTCCGGTTCGGTTTCACCGGCAGACTTCTTGGCGTCCGTCAGAGGTAGCAGCGGCGATCGGAGCTCGGGGTTCGTGCCATTGGTGATGGCGGGCATCTCGGAGTCGGGCTCAGGTTTACAGAACACCTGGATTTTTGTTTCTCTTTCCGGCCGCGCTCGTTCAGTGAGTTTTGCGCTAATGCGTTGTATATATATTGGCGGGGAACTGAGTCATGGAAATTATTTATTAACTTAAAAAACGATATCAGCAGTATCTTTCTAATTTGTTGGAGTGAATTATTATCCACGTATACTGTATAGGAAATATATTTTCTGACCTTAATATATAGAAGATATAATTTTTTAATAAAAATATATTATTTATATTATTTCGAACCTCCTTTTTTTTAATAGATCATCTGAGTGGAATTCGGATTCTTGGATTCGTGGGGTATTTGGAAAGAATAGAATGTCTACTTAAAAACCAGCAGCAGCAAGATGGTGCGTAACTGCATATAAAACTCATTTGAAATAATTTATAAATAGTTTTTAATAATAATTTATAAAATATAATATAAGTATATGAGAAGAATTTTATCTTAATTAATATAAAACGTATTTATAAGTGTTTTTAAATGTGATTCCAAACAAGCCAATAACTATTGGATGAGAGATTTATCTTCATGCCAAGTCACGTCAACCCACATTTAACATTTGAGTACAATCTCCTTTGTAAATAGTTTTGGACCTTGTATAAATATACGAAGAGTTAGTGGGTTGTTTTTGAAAAATATGACGGGGGGAATCCGAATATCCTCTTCTACTACTAGCCAAAAGAACCCCCTCTTTATGTCGGTTCGGGGGCCACGTGGACGGTGATGATAAGGATGATAGGTTGAGGTTTTTTTAAAAAAACGGAAAAACTGTTTTTTTCGTTGGCTTGAAAAAAAAAAGTGAAAACAGGAAAATGGTGAGTGATGGATAAGAGTGCAAGAGGGTGGAAGCTTCTCGTTGGGTTGGGTGCTCGGCAGTGAGGTGACGGGAACATTATATCATATTGAACGAAATATTAAATTTGAAAGAGAAATAAAAATAAATCGTAGCTCGTTGAGTGAAGAAAACAAGGTAACCAGCGTCATAACAAATATTTCTCCGGTCATAAATATAACATTTTTATACACACTAATATAAAGATCTTATATTTAAGATTAGAAGAGTATATAATAATATGTTATTTTTTTATATTGAAATACTACTTCTAATACTAATTATAAAATTTTATAATTAGAACTAGGAGTAGTATAATCATTATGTATTATTTAATTATTGTGAAACTTTTTAATAATTGCATTTTGTTTTCGAGAACCTTATACTAATTCTCCTCTCTCCCTCTCTTTTTCCCCACAGTCCCAAGAAAAAAGTATAAACTACAAACAATATATAGTAGGGGTGCTCATAGGACGGGATGGGACCGGGACAGGCCCATCCTGATGAACAGGGACGGGACAGGGATTTTGTCCTGTGTCTCGTCTCGTCCCGGTTCTGTCCCGGTCCCGTCGGAACCGGGATGTCCCGCCTCCCTTTTTTTAAAAAAAAAACTATAATTTTTATATGAATTTTTTTTATGTTCTAATACTTATTTTTTTTGGGCTTCTAAAGATAAAAAATATTATAAAAAAATATTACGTAGAAAGCTCAATTATATAGCATAAAAAATGTATAAAAATAATACTGTAAAAAAATACCGTAAAAAAAACACTATATAATGACTTTATGAATTATTTTATTAAGGAAGGAGATTTTGTTGAGATAATACTACAATTTAAGAGCTACAAATCACCATAAAAACAAGACTTATTATTAATAAGTAAATTAAATAATCTAATAATAATTATTAATAAATAATTTTTAAAAGAAAAAAAATCCCGGAACGGGACGATCCCGTCCCGCGTCCCATCCTGTCCCGGTTACTGTCCCATCCCGTTCCGTTTTTGTCCCGTCCTGAAATTTTTTTTGTTCCGTCCCGTCCCGTCCTAAACTTACTGAGACCGGGACGGGACAAATTGAACACCCCTATAATATAGACTTCTTTCATCATGGTTTCTCATATGTATGTCATTTGCAACTTTGCATTGCCAATTAATCTGATGCTGACAGTTCCATCAAAAGGCCTGTGTTCTGCTTTTTGGGAGATAAATTTTGTCATGTAAATGTCTAATAACGAGTTCATGGCTTAGGCCAAAAGCCAAAAGCGAGTCGCGTTTCCCTTTTATTTATTTATTTTTGGATTAGGATTGAACTTTAAATGCTGTCTTAATGAAATTTTAGCTTCAGCCGGTGGTACCCAAAAACCTACTGGTTTTGCTTGGTGGGTCTAGATTAGAATGCCCAACGTATTAATTTTTTGGTAAATTATTGGAGCCTCATGATTGAATTTAAAATATAAGAAATTATATAGTATAAAAAAAATATAAGAAATTATTTTCCTATTAATGCTAACATTTTTATTTGTCAATTTTGAAATTACATATTCAAAATATAGTTTCTATTATCTAATCTTGCAATTTGATTAAGTTTATGTGTATTTATTTGCATATTAACCGGCCTACATGACGTGGAACTTGGATTTTAAGAAAATTGAATATTATTTTATTAAATTTCAGTGTAATATCCCTTTTTATTGAGTCAAAATTTAGCAATTTTCGGGTTGAAATATCTGGTGAGGATTCACTTGACATGCCCAGTTCTGTTCGTGTTCGGTGGGGACACGTGGACGGTGGCGATAAAGTCGATGGGTTAAGGAATTTCCGATCTTGACCAAAGAACGAAGGGATAGCAGGATGGTACTCGGGAGGAAGCTTCTGGCTTTCCGCGGTGGGGACACGTGGACACTGAACATTTTACCGTGTGCTATTAAAAGGGCTTTTGAATAGAATCAAAATATTTTTACAAAATATGAAATAAATAAATATGTGAAAGAGTTTATCTTAATTTATAAAAAATATTTTTATGGTTGCGAAACTCCCCCTAAATAAAATTAGCTTTTTTTTTGTTAAAAAAAAATAAAAAGTAGTTTTTATATGGACAACTTTTTTCAAAGAAGGTATGTTAAATAAAAAATTTTAGATTTAAAAATAAAATGGGAAAAATTGGAGAAAAATGACTCACCGAAAAATTTATTAGCGTGAAGGATATAAACTACAATACCGATACTCTACGTGTATAAAATTTAAAAAATATTAATAATTTTTGTGCATAAAAATTTATCACGTCGACTATGGTCATTAGCAGACGAGAATGTGGTCGGAATCTGCATCGCGTTCTTAGTGGGACTGAGAATGAGAATAAAGAGAAAAAGGGAGCAGCCAGTTGGGGATTAACTAAGCAACATTTGGAGCTACGTAACGGAAACTGGAAGATAAGTTATTTAAAAGCGACATCCTTGCAAGCGAGATGCCATTCATGTGGTAAATATTCAATGCATTGACATTTAAGTTTTTTCTGTTTTAGACAGAGCATTAACATATGAGTTTATTGGTGGCCCTTTTCCTCATTTACGTATATTCACTTAATTACAACAATCGTGTAAAATATGAGGATATACATATAAAATAGATGTCAACTCTGAACAATTAATTAAGAGGCCAAAACACATTTGAACACTCAACTTGTTGTCACTAATCCTATGTTGGCGTAAAAGGAAAAGGACAAAAAATAACTGATCCTTTTACCCAAATATAGGAAGGAAGATTTTTTTTTATTTGGATATTAAAAGATAACAAGGAAAATTGGAGAATTAAGAAGGTATAGATTGCTAGTTTACAATTTGTGTCGCGTTAATTAGGATTAAGAGGCCAATAGAGCTTTTAAAAGCCAACAAAGCAGAGGGGCTTTGAGGAGAAATTGGAAACCTTTTGTTTTCGATTATAGATTTTATGAATGACCAGAGGTAATATATAATTATATTCAGAAACGCCAATCCAAGTTGTATAGATAAAAAGAAAATTATTTTATATTTTAAAAAACCTAATGAAAAAAGTGAATCCATAATAAATTGAATTGTTGTATTAAATATTTTAACTTTTGTACTACTGGGCTGGGATTGGAAAGAGATGGTTACATGGCCCAATGAGGCACCCAACCCAAAATTCCTATGCACTTTACTCTGGAACCATTCATTCGCCACGCATCCATCATCAGTTAGGTTTTGAAGGAGCTGGTAACGCACGAATGAATGTTTGAATCTTTATTATAAAAGCCACTTAACGTGGACGGTACTTTTAAATAGGATTGAAAGTGAGGTTTTTTTTTTTTTTTTGTGGGTTCTCTTTGGCAATAGGAAACAATATTGTTTTTTCATTACAAAACCCACTTATACATATATATGAAAAAAAGTTAATTAAGAATTAAATTTAATTTTAAAATTTAAATATAACATCTCAATTTAATTTTTTTATTATATTTATCATTTTTTAAAATTAATTTACTTAACTCATAAACTGATATATAATTTAATGTGATATAAGTCTATTTTGATAAAATTATATCGCACTTATTATAATTAACTAATTTATTTTGATTTCTTTCATTTAAGTAAATTACTAAACTAACACTTGATAGATATGTATGATTAAAGTGTTATGATTTTTTTTTTGGTGATGCAAGGAGCGGGCTCAAACCCCCACACACATACCCAAACACACACCTACATACCACTCGGCCAAGAGGCCAGGGGTAGTGTTATGATTTTTCTTTGCCACTTCCAACCTAGTCAAATAAATAAGAAAAAATTAATTTTTTAACCTTCATGAAATATTTTGTAATAATATTCATGAAATCTCACACGGATCATACACATATGACAGCATCGATATTTTTGAAGAAAAAGACCGATCGACGACGTACGGAAGGTCGGTGGTCATTGGGCAGCCTGGGAAGAGAGTGGGTGGCAAGAAGCAAAGGCGGGATGAAAACAGGATATTTCAGAAGGGGGTTTTGGGAGAGACATGGTGAAGTGCATCTTGTGGTTTTTGTTGTGAGAAGAGGGAAAATACAGAGAAAACTAGGAAGAACGTGTTTTCCTGTTATATGTTGAGGAGGAGGATTTGAACCAGGCAATGTTGGAGGCTATTTATATTGATTTTATATCATGGGACGACAGGCTCTATATATAGTCTATATGATGTAGTGAAACTAGAGAGATTGAAGTACAAATTAAAGCTTTCCTTAAAAACTGAGGAAGGAACAGAGGGTGACACCTAGATAAAGTGAGATGCGGGGAAAAAAACAAGAACGGACGTTTAGCACTATCAACGGATTTGATATTTTCATCCCGCTTTACAAAATTCGTTTGTATTTTTATACCCAATATTTTATTATGATGTTTAGCGCTCTTTTTTAATACTCCTCCGGTCCTTAATATAGGACCCAATTCTTGAGTTGATTTTGGTCCTAAATATAAGACTCATTTATCATGTTTATCAATTTTCTCTAAATTACCCCCATAGATACTCCCTCGACCATAATCAAGTAGAAGAGGGAGAAGGGTATTAAGAAAGATAATTATGGTATTTTAGAAAAAATGTGTCACATTTCTTATAATTAACTAACTTACCTAACTTCCTTAATGTAATCAAATTAGTTAAGTGGGTCTTATATTAAGAACCGGAGGAGTATTATAATAAGTAAATTTATCCCTTCGGTTGAAAAAAAAAAAAATTCTCTTTGCTCATATACGGATACAGGGAACATACTCTTCCGTAGATATGGTTGGTCCTATATAAAAATAATGATTAGCATTTGTCCAAAATTTGATACATATTTTTATTTTTACCTACAATTAACTACAAGAATATCTCATCTTTTTTCCCACCCCTTCTCTCTTACCTCTTCTCTCGCTCATTCTCTTTCTCACTCATCATCTTTCCACAAACAATCTTATTCCCAAAGGACACAAGAAGATACATTTCACTCTTTCTCACTCATGAAACGAGTCATGTTCACAACTCGCATCAGAATGGGGTTTGGCATCACTACTTGGCTGATATTTGGTCTCACACACTCTTCATTTATATCCTTCCACGCACTCCTGATCTTCTTCTCAAGTTCACCAATGGCTTCCTGCTTTGACACTCCATAATCCTTCATGTAGCATTCTATCAGTGACGCAATGTGCTCTCTTTTCTTCTCAAACTGCACAAATAACTATATTAACCACCAAATCTTCACCTTAATTTCTAGTTCGAAAGAATTAATGTGTGTGTGTGTGTGTGTGTGTAGTTACCTCACTAGAGACGATGTCATCCATGAGTCTGCAAATAAGTGCAGAAGCTTTAATGACTTTAGGGTGAGTTTGGGCCCACTTGAAGACATCCTCGGAGGCTATATCTCCCATGCCGATGAAAGAAGCAGCGGACAGAGCTGGACAACAAGTTGATGCTGTTGATACATTCATGTACTCCTCTGTTGTCGGAATATGCTTCTTATTTAACCATCTTGCTTCTGTCATGTAGGCTTCCACTGCCTTTTTAAACTGTCATCAACCAAATTACAGTACATTTGATGTCAACGGTCACATCTAGTTAGTTTATAGTTTCAGAAAGTTGCAGAATTGATGGTGGTTAAAAGAACAATGTCATTATGTGTGTGTGTGTGTGTGTGTGTGTGTATACCTCTTGTTTGGAATAGTAGACACTGTATGATCGTCCTTCTTTCCTCATGTCTTCATCTATTTCTTGGAAAACGTTCAACAGTTCCTTGTAAAATAATTTGATATACTCTGGGAGATTGTCCAGGCAACGAATATCCCACCTGCAAGCATCAATTCAACAGTAGGAAAACCAGAAAAAGAGATAGTGAGACACACACACACACACACCCAGATTTCTTCTAAATAGATAGATCAAAGCTCGAGAATTCGGATCAGAACTGACATAAACCTCTGGATTGCCTCGTTGAGGAGTTCTAGTTCATCTATAGTTTCATACGCATCGAATGTATCATCAATGATGGATAGCAGGGCAATCACTTTGGTCATTATGCTTCTAGCTTTAGAGTACTGAGGCTCAAAATAAACCGTAAGAATCCAAAAGCATAGTTCGACGATCCTGTTTCTTGTATATGAAAGATTTCTTTGCACATCAATTTGTTATACCACCTAAACGTACGTAGAGAGACCAAGAATTATTGAGGCGAAGTTTCTCGCATTTACATAATCAATATAACATTTTTCTCAAAGTGACAAACTATTAGTTATTTTATCCCAAGAAGCTCGAGAAATCACTTGCAGAGATTGCCAAACTCCTTCTGATGCAGCTTTTGGAGCATATTGAAATCTAACTTCGCCAGCTTCAGAAGAACTTGATTACAGGAAGGATTCAAGTGATATATGGAAATGTACTTTCGCGCCTCTAGCCTTGGCAATCCCCTGTAAGGACACTGCTTTAAGCTATGGCGGAGTTTTGCTGCAAGAAAAGGTTTTGATTCAATGGTGGTGATGGAGCGATGAAGATGATTCAAAGTGAAAGCAAGCGCTTCGTCTAAAATGTCCTCTCCATGAACACTGAGATGCGCGGCTTCGTACAAACTAAAGATCCCTTCAATATCTGATGCTATTTTTTCACTGAAGCTTCCTTGCTCATCCTTGAAATCGTTGAACATATCTTATACATGGTAATTAATGAAATATATGTTTATATATATAGTAATTAATAAAACATATTGATGGAAGCAAATTAAACTCATAGTAGCGCGCGCGCGCGCGCGCACACACCCCAGGTGAAATGGGATATCCTTCTTGCCTCGGTAGCTTAAAGAGTAGAGCGAGAGAATGGAGATCTTCAGTATGAGTTACAATTTCATTATCTTGCACGTAAGTGTTGTGAATTTGCTGCAGTAGGTCATCGATCTCACGTTCAAAATGGTACGACAAGCCCAAACGTTGAATTGAATCAATCAGTTCAAGTAGTTTGGTTAAGGGCATCTCCATCATTGTAGATATGAGCATCTTCCCCACTTCTTCTTTCACTGTTTCAACTTGTTTCCCCATTTCTTCATCAACTTCCTACACAGTTTTCAAACAACTCATCATTATCAAATAAACCAAGATAACAAGAATTATATATATATATATAGAGAGAGAGAGAGATAGAGCTTCACGTATATACCAAAGATTGGGAAGCATATTGAAGGAAATAATGATGATAATCTGCAAGATGTCGACGCAAATGGGTTGATGAAGAAGGACCAAGGGTCGTTGGAGCAGCAACGATAGACATCGTGTGAGTATATATCCTTAAAACGAAAACAAGGTTTTTTGTAGTATGTGTCGACCTTGAGTGCAGCCACTGTGTAGGGTATGCGTGGGTATTCATAGGAAAAGTCAAAGCATCAATTCATTAAATTATTCTTAATTAATTTGCTCCTCTCACCTGGGGGATTAGAATCCACGCACGTTTCTCACAATTTATATATGGCGGGTCACTCGTGAAAAACTTAAAAGAAATAGATGGGCACACCTCATTTTATTTTTCTTATTGCTACCTCCTCTCATAAATAAATATAAGAACTAAATATAAAAATTGTTCTAACTTAGAGGAGTAGTTAAATGCATAGGATTAGAAAGCGCATTTTAAAAAAACTAACACACATTTATTATAGATAATTAACTTAAATTATTTTTTTTATTTTAATGAGTTAATTATCTAGTTTTTATATTAAGAATGTGGGTTAGTATTTCATCTTAGACTGATTCGTGAAGGAAGACAATATATGTGTCAAAAATTATCCATTCTTCTTCCATTAAGTTGTTCGTCAAGCAATTAACTGTTGTCTAAAAACTTGTTTTCAGCATCAATTTCATTCAAATAATTTAATTGAAAAAACATTTAATCAAATGAAATTTAACTGCAAAGATATGAAATAGCATGACAATTTTAAATCAGACTTCATGAAATATAACGAAATGCGTGTATTCTTTCTACACAAGTACGTAGTTGTATAGGTATTTATCTGTTTTGGTGATAAGTTATACAAGTATTTAGTACTCCTCCGATTTTTAATATAAGACCTATTTAACTAACTTGATTAGATTAAGGAAGTTAGGTAAGTTAGTTAATTATAAGAAATATGACATGTTTTTCCTAAAACATCATAATCATCTTTCTTAATATCTCCCCTCTCTCACTTACTTAATTATGGTTGAGGGAGTATCTATAGGGGTAATTTGAGAAAAATTGATAAATATAAAAAATAGGTTTTATATTTAGAACAAAAATTAACCTAACAATTAGATCCTATATTAAGGACCGGAAGAGTATTTCATGTTTAGGAAAGCAATGGCATATTAAATTGGGGCAATACTAATATAAAATTTCTTATATTTATTACTTGAAAATTTTCAATCACAGTGTCCTATTTTAAAAATATTAGCATTTAATTATAAATTCATATAAAATAAAAAATGACATACGATCATGTATGATTAGAAAACTTGACATAATTGATATAAGTAATTTGCCCTTCTTCTTTTTTTTTTGAAATTATTCTCTTACTATGTTAATTTCTTTCAATTTATTATTTATGCTAAATATATTGTTCCTCGTTTTATCTTCGTCATAAACTAGCGCGAGGGCTAATTAACAAAGCCTGAAAATTGTAACCTTGCAATCGAGATAAAAAGTGGAGGAAAATAAAAGGAAAGAGGAGTGGAAAGTCCCTCTCCCGACAAAAAATATTGTGTATGTGTATCTATGGGAATTACCAAATGAGGATATGCCGCACTAAAAAGGTCAATGGGCTTTTGCTAGTGCCAACAAAGTGGGCCCAGCAATTTTAACTAACCCATGTTCTGATATTGGCGGGCCGAGATCCTTCCCATTTGGGGTCGTGCTACGAACGATGGGTTGCCTGGAGCAAGTTGAAGCCACGAAAGGCCGTTGGTAAAAAAAGACAATTTTCTATGTATAGACAAACTTCCTTTTTTAAAAAAATATAAAAGAAAAACCATTATGTGATTCAGAAAAAAATATGGTAATTATTAAAATTTTTTATAACAAGTGAATGATATGTTTCCAGTACCAAATGACAACATGATTTATGCTTTTCACGTATTATAGGAACCTTTTGATAATTATATTTTTATTTAGAGTTATAATGATTTTTCCAGTTATTAATGTGAAAAAAAAATAAACACAGTTTGTTTTTACATACACAAAAAAAACTAAATTAATTTTTTTAATCATTAAAAGTCACTTAATGACTATAAAAAGTTTTTATTTTATTTTGTCAATCAAAAGCAAGTATAGTTGCAGAAGGCAAGGTGATACAGAGGAAAGAATGCGAGAGGCGGTGGTTTCGTCATCAGAGGAGGAGGACGCTTTAGCACGAAGTCGAAAGAAGGTTAGGACGGGACCAGACGTGGTGGCGAAGGGGAGACCGGTTGTTCCACGAGTTGAGGGTTGGATGGAAACAGTTGAGGTGATGGACGATGAGGTGGAGGAGGAGAAGCGGAAGACTTATAGGGATGCATGTATGAAGGAAAAGAGTTTGGAGGGTGTGGGAGCTCAGGTTATGGATGAGGAGAACGAGGATGAGTGGTGGATGAACGAGGAGGGCCGACAATCACGGATTAAGGTGGAGCAGACACCGAAAGGACCGAATATTGTTCTACTTCCAGAGTTCAGGGCTACAATTGCTAAACGTTGGTGTCGATCCCTCATTGTGACGGTGTTAGGGAGAATGGTTAGGGAGGATGCTCTGAGGGCAAAGGCAAAGCAACTGTGGGGCGACGTCGAGGCTGTAGATATTGGTGCTGGATTCTTTCTGGTTACATGCGGTAATCAGGAAGTTTATGATCGTGCGCTAACAGGTGGTCCGTGGCTTATGTATGATCACTATATCAGTGTCCAGCCATGGAAGGAAGACTTTGACCCCGACGACGAGGTGATAACTTCTGTAGCAGCTTGGGTCAGAATTTCAAAGCTACCTATGGATTATTATGATACTGGGATTCTTCATGTGGTGGGAAGCCAAATAGGGAAGGTACTGAAAATTGACAAAAATACCATAGGAAGAACAAAAGGGAGATTTGCCAGAATATGTGTCCATCTTGATCTTACGAAGCCACTTCAGCCATGTGTTCTATTCAACGGGAAGGAGAAAAAGGTTGAATATGAAGGGCTACACTGGATTTGTTTCAACTGCGGAAAATATGGTCACGACTCAAGTTACTGCTCGGAGGGAAGGCAGAGAAGAGAGGAGGAAGTTGTTGCCACGGTGGTGGACGAGGTAGGGAACTCAAGCAAGGAAAGCCCTCAGTACGGCGGCTGGATGGTGGCTCAAAGGCCGTGGAGGGGAAAACGGGTAGGGGGTTTGGATGGGAAGGGGAGAGACCAGCGGCATGAAGGACGCGACATCAAGAGCATTAATATGGGGTCACGATTTGCGGCGCTAGAGATGGTCCCAGTTGAGAAATATAAGGTGAAGTCACCGGTGAGTATTATTGATACAGCTGTCACGCCAGTTTTAAAGGAGAAAGTGAGAGGATCGAGGAAGGACTTAATTGTGCAGAAAAATCATGAGCCGTCTGTGTTCAATAAGGAGATTGTTTTGGCCCCACCAAAAACAACGGTTGACCCCATGGAGGCGTATTTACGGGCTAAAGAGAAATTGGGTCTCAATAATCAAGTTACTAAAGATGAAGTGGGGCCCAGTAAGGCTTGTAATGTGATGGAGGTTGATTCAGAACCGCAAAGCAATGGGCTTCTTAGAGCTAAAACACCATCGCATGGGCTTACGGAGGGGGAGCATATGGTGAAAGAGGACGATCTTTTGGATCCGGGTGCACTTGGGAATGATAGATTTTTGGTTAGATCTAATCCACTCTCAAATGTTGGGGTAGGCGTGGAGCACGGGATGCATATAGATAATCAAGGGGAGAGCATGGTGGGCCCCTCGTTGTGCCAATAAGTTCTCTATTTTTTTTTTAACGTTTTGTCATGATGATCAACATGTTAGTATGGAACTCCCGAGGGTCGGGAAAAAATATTTTGCACAGTTAATTATGGAACTTTGTAGGAAGTATAAGCTACAATTTATTGCAATCTTGGAACCCAGGCAGAAAGGGGAAAAAGCAGTGACTCTCGCTCGACGGACTGGGTTTGATGAAGTGGCAATAGTAGAATGTGAGGGATTTAGTGGTGGGATTTGGTGTATGTGGAGGAAGGAGGTACAGTTTACGGTAAAGGTGAAACATGACCAGGTCCTGCATGGAGTAATGAATGAAGGAACTCGTGAGGAGTGGAGTTTGTCGATAGTGTACGGAAATCCGTCTGTCGCCAAAAGACGGAGTTTATGGGGCTATCTGGGTGATATAGCCGGCAGTGGCACTAATAAATGGTGTATTGCTGGGGACTTTAATGCAACGCTTCGGCAAGACGAGAGGGTGTCGGTAGCTAGACGACGTTCGGCTCCAGATAAGGATTTTCGTAATTGGTTTTTGAACAGTCATTTGGTTGACATTGATTTCTATGGACCCAAATTCACTTGGAGTAGGGGAGGAAGTGCTAGCAGAATTGATAGAGTTGTGGCATCAACAAGTTGGTTGGATGCTTTTAACCATGCAACTGTGACGCACCTTCCCCGGTTCCACTCAGATCACAACCCCCTTTTGATCAAAATGGAGAGAAGGAAGCAGTTCGATAACGCTAAGAAACCATTCAGATTCTTTGCCCCTTGGGTCTCTCATGATGATTTCTCAGAGTGTGTTCGAAACTCCTGGGTGACCTCACGTGGGTGGAATGAGAATGTTTGCTCATTTACAAAGAACGTGTCCCAGTGGAATAAGGAAGTTTTTGGAGACATAAATAAGAGAAAAAGTGTTTTGCTTAGAAGAATGGAGGAACTGGACAAGAAACTTTCCAAGAATGCAGCGTCATGGCTTGAAATCGAGAGACAAAGAGTTTGGGATGAATTTGAGCAACTACTTGTGCAGGAGGAGGTGATGTGGTTGCAACGTTCTAGATGTTCATGGTACACAGATGGGGATCGTAACACTCGTTATTTTCATGCGATGACAAATACCAGGCGTCGGAGAAATTACATTGAAGCCATAAAGAAGGAAGACGGAGAATGGACGTATGATTTTGAGGAAATTATGCAAACAGGTACAACTTTCTTTAAAAGCTTGTATACTGAGGATGGCCACGATTGTGTGGATATCAACTTTGGTAGGACGTTCCCTAAGGTTGATGAGGAAATATTACAAAACCTTGCGAGCAATATTAGTGGTTTTGAAGTGAAACAAGCTTTGTTTGCTATGGGACCTCTGAAGGCTCCGGGACCTGATGGCTTAAATCCTTTGTTTTTCCAAAGCCAGTGGAATATTGTTGGAAATATGGTCACAGATATGGTGCGTAAAATGTCAACTCAGACTTCAGAAATTAGGAGCGTGAATGGTACGAACATTATTCTAATCCCAAAAGTTGAACACCCAGAAACAATTTGGGATTTTCGTCCAATTAGTTTGTGCAATGTGATCTACAAAACCTTGACAAAGGTTATAGCTAACCGGTTTAGAGCTATTATGCCCCAAATAATTTCTCCAAACCAGTGCAGTTTTGTTCCGGGGAGACAGGGGGTGGATAATATTGTACTAGCCCAAGAAATCTTTCACTCAATGAAGAATAAAAAAGGGAAGAAAGGGTTCATGGCTATCAAAATAGATTTAGAAAAAGCATATGATCGTGTGAAATGGGCTTTTGTTTCCAAGTGTTTAATGGAGATTGGGATTCCACAAACGGTAAGAAATATTATTGAGGCCTGTTTAACTACTGCTGACATGAAGCTTCTTTGGAATGGGAGACATGGGACCAGTTTTAGTCCGTCTAGAGGGCTACGACAGGGTGACCCCCTTTCCCCTTTTTTGTTTGTCTTGGTGATGGAGAAACTAGCCCATTTGATTCAAACTGAAGTGGAAAATGAGAGTTGGATGCCGTTCCGCTTACGTAAGCATGGCACACCAGTATCGCACTTATTTTTTGCTGATGATCTGTTCCTATTTGCAGAGGCTTCACTAGAACAAGCAGGGCTTATTAAAGCCTGTTTGGATGATTTTTGTGTTGCATCCGGAGAGAAGGTTAATAATCTCAAATCTCGAATTTTCTTCTCCACTAACGTAAACCATAACAGAGCTGCTGAAATTAGCGGTTTCTTGGGGTTTACACGATCGGCGGATCTGGGTAAATATTTAGGCGTCCCTATTCATCATAAAAGAGTTGCCAAATCCACGTACCAATATATTTTGGACAAAATGGACACCAGACTAAGCACCTGGAAGTCAAAGTCCCTTTCGTTTGCAGCTCGGTCAACGCTAGTTTCTTCAGTTATGACCTCCATCCCAGCGTATGCCATGCAGTCGGCTCCTCTTCCACAATCGATTTGTGGTGATATAGACAAAAGGTGCAGGAAGTTCCTATGGGGTGGTGTTACAGCAGATAGAAAAGTGCATTTATTAGCATGGGACAAGGTTTGCTTAAAGAAAGAGGAGGGAGGTCTAGGCATAAGAAGTGCAAAGGAGCAGAACGATGCGTATATGATGAAACTGGGATGGGGGATGTGAAAGACATAAGAAGAGAGATTCTCTATGGGTTAAATTCATGAGAGAGAAGTATGGATGTGGGGGAGATATCCTTCCCAAGTTTGTTTCCAGGAAGCCAGGGTCATGTGCTTGGCGAGGGATAAAGCGCTGTTGGGAATCTGTTTCTTCAGGTCTGAAGTGGTCATTGCGTGATGGTAAGAGTATAAAGTTTTGGCGAGATAACTGGTGTCCAGGTTTTGATCAACTATGTTCGGTTGCTAAAGTGCCAATGTCCGAGAGTATGTTGGAAGTTACTGTGTCTGACTTTTCAGACGGAAGTGGTCGTTGGGTTATGGATCGTCTATTGAGGTTTTTACCAGAGCATGTGGTGTCGACAATCATGTCTCTACCTATTGATACTGCCACGTCTGATATACCTTCATGGAAATGGTCGTCTTCTGGGGAGTTTACGACAAGGTCTGCGTACGATTGTATTCGTAAACGTGGTGACTCCTCGTTAAAGTGGTTATGGAAGAAGATTTGGAGGCTACAAGTACCCCAGAGATGCAGGTCATTCTTATGGTTAATGACTCAAGACAAAATCTTGACGAACGTTGAACGCCATCGAAGGGGAATGTCCTCTTCATTACTTTGTCCAATATGCAGCAGTACATTGGAAACTACACTACATGTAATTCGGGACTGTAATGAGGCATCGGAAGTTTGGCTGCAGATGCTACCCAGTAATTATTCTATGAGTTTCTATTCCTTTACAGATGTGAAGGGGTGGGTTCGCTGGAACTTGACTCAAAGGTTCGAGGTGCAAGGGTCCTGTTGGAACGTGGTGTTTGGGATTGTGTGTAGGCAAATCTGGCTGGTAAGAAATAAGAGGGTCTTTGAAAATGCGCTGGAGGCTCCTCGCTGCGTTATTGCAAAGGTGCAAGCTTTGGTCAGATGGGGATCCAAGCCTTTAATACCAACAAATGCAAGGATGGAGGCCATGAATTGTTGGGTGCCACCACCTTCTGGCGTGGTGAAGGTGAACGTTGACGGTGCCGCGTCTCCCCGAGGGGCTTCTGCAGCCTGTGGAGGAGTGATACGAGACTGTAAAGGGGATGTGCTGGGTGGGTTCCTGTATAAATTAGATGCAGGTAGCAGCTACATGGCTGAGTTGAGTGGTGTATTATGGGGGCTGAAGGTTGCATGGGATCGTGGGTATCGTCGTATCGTGCTAGAAACGGATTGCTTGGAGTTAGTGGAGCGAGTACATAACTGTGGCGTGACTGGGGAAGCGGAAGATGTCATCATGCAGGAGATTTGAGTCTAATGAACAGAGAGTGGGATGCCAACCTCGCATGGTGCTGTCGTGAAGGGAATGAGGTCGCAGACGCTATCGCTAAGGAGGGTTTGAAAAGTGTTAACGGCTTCTTTTATTTCTCTCAACCTCCTGCTTTTATCGTTGATATTGTGAGGAGGGACAGCTATCATCTGACGTGATAGGCTCATGTGGTTTTTTTTACTCATCAAAAAAAAAAAAAGCAAGTATAGTTGCGATGCGTCCAGCCGTCCTCCTTCTTCCAATAGAAATTAGTTAATAATGCCAATGGATAACTCTTGGTCCTCCATATATTATTATTTGTACATTTTAATAATTATAAAATTCAAAACAAATAAATATTATTTTCTTAACAATCTCTTATAAAAATGTAACATTTTATTCTCTGAAAAAAGTTAACTAATTAAAATTTTCAAATTTAAATCATATAAATTAGGTTGGGACGATGATTTGGATAGTACTACCTCCGGGCCTTAATATAAGACCCTGTTTGACTTTTATTTTGGTCCTAAATATAAGAGCCCAATCCACTTTGTCTCTCATATTTATTCAATTTTCTAAGATAATTCTTCTAATAATTATAGTTCTAGTTGATATACTTGATTAGTAAGGATATTTTAGGAAAGACAACACCTATTTAGGACAAATAACTAATTCAACTTACTTCTTTAATCTCCTCAAATTAGTCAATTAGCTCTTATAATTAGAACCGGAGGTAGGATATCACAATGATGCGAAAAGGCACTTAAACTTCACACACTCATTTACTGTCATTTTCATCCTTTTAAATTGAATTGCACAATTATTAAGAATAATTGAAGCCTGGTTAAGTTAGTCAAACTAAGGGGTTAAGTTAACATAACTAATTGAAGTTAAGATCGAATGACTGAAACCGACAATTACTTGCCTGAAGTGTAGAAGCTATTAACATGAATTAATAAGTGGCAGTGATTTTTTTTAATATTTCATTAGCTTTTCTCAGATTTTGTTGCCCATAGAAAATGTCAGTGCCGTCAAGTTTAATTCTTCGTCGTGATCTTCTTTTAATTTTCTCCTTCTGTGTTTTTTCTTTTCTTACAATAAGAAAGGGTAAAGCTCAAATATTAATCACATGCCAGTATTAGAAATTAAAGTAGGGCATCAAGATCGCAAGAAGATTTGGAGGAAAAAAAATCCAAAAGTATCAAATATATGGGTTAGCTAGAAGTTGAATTGGTGTTAAATATAGAATATCAATTTACTTTATCTTTCATATTTATCATTTTTCTCTCAACTAATTTACTAACTTATAAATTAATACATAATATAATATTACATGTAAATAATTTGTTCTCATTAACTAATTTATGTGAATTTCTTAATCTATCCAAATCAATTAAATAGCTCTTATACAGATTAAAATGGCAGGGAGTACAGATTAATTTTATTCATTATCCTTCATATTGGGTCATGTGTGTTAATCACGAGATAAGAGGAAAAAAGAACATTTTTTTTTCATTAATAAAATGCTGAGATCAAGCAATACAAATAACAATCAACCCTCTAAAAGTGACGAACATAGAAACAATTAAACCCATGTTTAAAAGGTGCACTAACACCAACATGGAAATATGAGAAGGGAACCTTTCTCTAGGTAAGGATCCAGCCTCTTTATATTACTCTTAAGCCATAATCCTTTATATAAACTTAGGATAGTAGCTATCCCAATTTTTTATTAACCAACATCTAATACTACTCCGACAGTATGTATAAGGAGTAAGGAGACTATAAACTACTACTTCCGGTCTTTAGTATAAGGCCTAACTTAACTAGATATTATATTAAAGACTGGAAATAATATAAATATATGAGAAAAATGAGGTCGATGCTCATACAGGCACAGGATCCACCAACAAAGCTGTAATGGAATTCTTCATGATGCCTTTGGCATGAGTGTAATTATCTTCTTCTTTGTAAAGCACGTCCATAACACGAGCTAAGTTCAGAGGTGGCATTAGAAAAGGCCTGTCCACTTCCAAAGGTCTAAGGAGTTCTTCATTCATATCCTTCCACGCATTACTAACAACCCTACGAAACTCTTCAATGGCTTCTTGCCTTCTCACACCATGTTCCTTCATATAGCAATCAAGAACCGACACAACGTGCCCTCTTTTCTGCTCAAACTGTACGCACACAAATTAAAAGGTTTCAAAATCACCAAATTAAAGGATCTTCATTTTAATTATGTATATGTCATATAATTAAGTACCTCACTAGAGACGATGTCGTCCATGGCTCTGCAAATAAGGGAAGAAACTTTGACAAGCTTAGGCTGACTTGTAACCCATTTGAACATGTCCTCAGTGGCAAGATGTCGCAACCCAAAGAAAGATACTGTTGAGAGCAATGAATAACAACAACTTATCATTGCTGTCTCAAGGTACTGTTCTGTTGTTGGCATGTAGTTTTCATTTAACCATTTGGCCTCTCTCATGAAGGCTCTCGCCACCTTCTTCACCTGCCATCAACTTACATCATCAGATGTTGCGTAATTGTATATAACTAAGAGCTTTAATTTTCCAAATTGTTTATTGCAAAAATTAGTATTTTGATTTTTGACTTGATTATAACTAAGTCCTTAAACTGTGACTTGGTTCATTTGGTCATACTTCAGATATTGCGTAACTAATGCTGTATTCTCTTCCTTCCTTCCTCATGTACTGATCCATTTCATCATAAACATTCCACAGTGCCTCGTAAGGTAACTTCATGTAGTCTGGGAGATCATCCAAGCAGCAAATATCCCACCTTATACAATCATTGATCGGTTAATACTTTGATTTAATTAAAAAACAATACATTAGAACCAAATATATGTACTATATATACCTCTCAAGTGCATCAGTGAAAATGGTCAGCTCATCAATGGTTCCATAAGCATCATAAGTATCATCAATCAGGGACAAAACGGCCATCATCTTGGTGAGTATCAATCTGCCTAAAGAGTATTGAGGCTCAAAATAAACTGCAAGAATCCAAAAGTAACATTCCACAATTCTATCTCTTGCATATGATAGATTTCTGGCAACATCCAAGCTGTTCCACCACCTGATCCATATAAACCCCCCAAAACCCATTAGCTATATACATAGCCAGAAATTAATTAAGTTAACCTAAAAGGTTTAGATCTATCGTTGTCACTAGCTACTCTAAGCTCTCAGTTTCCTCTCGCAGCGTGAAAGAAGCATGGTGCGTCATGGGCTCAAGCGCAAAGAGACAATTCCATAAGTTATAATATATGGGTGGTTTCAATTTATTAAGCTCAGTTCTGCTTGGAAGACTTGTCCCGTCAGCTTAGGTCCACTCGTATCGATATCCTTGCAATTTGGGGGGGAAAAAAAACTCTAAGGTTCAAGGACTTACATGCAAATCTCTGCAACTTCTTTCTGATGCAAAGTTTGAAGGACATTGAAATCTAATTTTGCGAAGGTCAGCAAGGCTTCACTGTGAGAAGGACGTAATTGGTAGATTGAAATATACTTTCGAGCCTCTAACCTTGGAATTCCCCTATGGAGAGATTGCCTTAAACTATTATGAACTTGTTCAGCAAGAAATGTGTTTGGTTCAACAGTCTTGGTGATGGCATGAAGTTGAGTGGAAGTGAAAGCCATTGCTTCATCTAAGATTTTTTCTCCATGAATACTCAGATGAGCAGCTTCGTATAAATTCAGCATTCCTTCCACATCGTTGCTAACTCTTTCACTAAACTTTCCTTCTCCATCTGTGAACTTACTAAACACATCTGTTTTGCACACAAATATTCACAACAAATGGTTACGATTTTAAAACATTTTATCATTTAAGTCATTCGACATTTATTTTCTACTCAATCTTGAGGCAGATATATATATATATATATATATATATATATACACACATACCAGGTGAAATGAGATATCCATCTTGCCTCAGTAATCTGAAAAGCAAAGCAAGAAAGCATAGGTCTGAGTCAAGAATTAAGTGGCCATTTTGAACGTATTGCTTGTGAGTTTGTTGCAACACTTCTGCAATTTCACTTTCAAAATGATATCTCAGACCCAGGCGTTGAATTGAATCGATCAATTCAACTTTTGAAATTGAGGGCTTCTCATTGGTAGGAACCAGCATCTTCCTCACTTCTTCTTTCAGAGTTTCGACGTGTTGCACTGTTTCACTATGATTAACTTTCTGTGTACCGGCAGTGTCAAAGAAAAAAATCCATCAACGTGCGCCGAGATGTGAAAAAAATGGAAAAAGTAATTATAAGAGCACTTAATAACATCGTTAGAGGATCTTAAAAATTAATATTTACTAAGCTCAAACAGCAAAAGAATAAAAAAAAGATGTTAAAACATAAAAGTAAGTGATGTAAGAGTGAGCTAACATAAGAGAAGCTCAAAGCTTCAGTATTAATTGATCATAAAATGTTGAGAGAAGATATACTGTGACATGATTTGAAGAATTCAAATATCTGGGCCGTAAGATTAATTGCCCACACATGCACCGTCATTATATATGTACTCATCAGAAAGAAAGGAAGCATGGATATAAAGAGGAAAGCAGAAGAATTAGCAAGAATAAATTAAAGCAGTAAATTTTATATACAGAAGAGTGAGAGTGAGAGGCATATTGAAGGAAATGGTCGGTCCAAATAGAAGGATGAAATTCTGCACAGCGTCTTCCGATGTGGGACTCATTGGCGTGTTTTGTTGAAGCAGGAGGAACAGAAACTAATGTTGAAGCAGCAATAGAAGACATTCTGTATCCCTCTTCTGCTTCAACTACGGGTTTTCATGGCAGAACAAAGCTTGCTTGTGTGGGTCTTATATAGAAAACCTTTTCCTTTCTTACTTAAATTAGCGTGACGTAAAATTATAAACAGGGTGGAATATGCGGCTTTCTACCTACAGGAAAATTTTCATACTGCTAGGCTGTAAAATTATTAACTACTTGTTAAAAACTTTAATAACTTTTTTGTCATTATTCATCTAATAGAAGAAAACTCACATATATACCTATCATATACACATAAAGGATTGAACTCGCAGCACCACACCTACAAAATACTCCCCTGATTTTTAGTATAGGACTTATTTAATTAATTTAATTGGATTAAAGAGGTTAGATAAGTTAATTAATTATTAAAATTAAGACATGTTTTTTGCAAAAATACTATAATTATCTTACTATCCTCCTTTCCTCCTTATTTGATTATGATTGAGAGAATATTAATAGGGATAATTTTAAAAAAATTGATAAATATAATAAATTTACATATTTATAACTAAGATCAACTCAATAATTAGGTTGTATACCAAGGATCAGGAGAGTACTTAAGAGGTACTTAGTGTCATTAGGTTAGAAAGTCCGAAGGAAAAACTCCAATAACTAAATTATATGAGATTTTTCTAAAATGTGAGCTATGTTTAAATAACTTCTTATCCTTAATATTTGATTAAAAAACCCCTTAAATTCAAAATTTTTGCAAATATCCCCTGTTTCTTAATTAGTTTATTATTTCACCATACAATAAATAACATATTATTGGTCATGCATATATATCTCCTTTGAATTTTATTTATTTGTGCAGGTAACCCATTTAAATTTTAACTTATATGCAGATAATTTCCCTTAACTCTTTTATATTGTCAAGATAAACCCACTATTACTCCCCTTCCAATCCATTAATAAAATAACGAAGAAATTATAACTACAATAAAAGCATTATTGACCAAGTTGGGCCAAGCACACGACGCATTAATTGAGATCAGTAAAAAACCTCTCTTCTTTTCTTTTTATCCTTTTTTCTCTTCTTTCTTTTTCTAACTATTGGATTAATATTTTAACGGTTGAAATTTAAATCTTTTTAAAACTATTATTAAAATATGAAATTATAAAAAATAAATAAATAATAAATTACAAACTCTATTAAAATTTACTTCTAATAGTTTGTAAATGCACTAAATATTTTTTTTAAAATTTTTTTATGAATAGTTTATAAAAATTAAAATCTAAACTGTTAAAGTATGTTAATCCAATAGTTAGAAAAAGAAGAGGAGGAAAAAGGATGAAGAATGAAGAAAAGAGACTCCGAACACTACATAGTAGTAATAAGAGTAACTTCAAGGAATTGCTATAATTAACGTTGATTTATCTAACTTTCGTTGACTCTTTGACCAAGTTTTTTCCCCCTAAACTAAACTAGTCAGTATCTATATACTACTTCCTTTCCTTAATATATGACCTAATTATTAAATTAATCTTGGTCCTAAATATAATATTTATTTTTATATTTATCAATTTTTTTAAGTTAACTCTATTAATACTCTATCAACCATAATCATATAGAAGAGGAAGAAAAAATATTAAGAAAGATGATTATAATATTTTAGAAAAAAACATGTTATATTCTTTATATATAACTAACTTAATCTAATTAATTTAGTTAAATAAGTTTTAAGAACTGAATGAGCATATGTTAATATAAATTTAAGTAGGGTCATATATTATTTTAATCTGACACCACAGAATAGAGATTGGGTCCATTGTCATTCAACCCAATAATGCTTGGTCACCCCACCTCTCTTGTTGGGTTCGATTGTTACCGAACACGCCATATAAATTTGTGGATTTTATATGATCAACAAACTGATGGGTCTATACGCATTATATTATTTTATTGTTGCAGCCTTTTATTGGTTGATTAGCTCTTTTTCATGGACCCCCAAAGCGACGTGACTTCCACGTTTATAACGTTATCAAACACAGGCCACGGTTTATGCTTACCTCTAAATGTACTTCTCTTGTTTTGTATACACACACGAATACACTAACTCCTCTCGTAAAAATAAGACCTTATTTATAATGTAATATATGATATAATTCATCATTTCATCTAAAAAAACATAAAACAAAAACAAAACAAAACATGCCAAGGCTAAGGATTCAAATAACCTTGGCCATAAGTTTAATTTCTCATCTATACACACAAGGTCATTGTACATGTATACGCCAGAAGAAAGAAAGCATGGATATATATACACACACGCACAGAGGAAAGCAGAAGAATTAGCAAGATTAATAAATTAAAGCGGCGAAATATATATAGAGAAGAGCGAGAGTAAATATTGAAGGAAATGGTCGGTGCAAATAAAAGGATGAAACAGTTTAAACTAATTGAAATGTTGATTTATCTAATTTCTTTTGACTCCTCGTCAAGTTTAATTTGTATAAATTTAAGTAGGGTCACATATTTTAATTTGAGAACAGCAATAATTAGAGAGAATTTTGTGTTCATTATTATTCAAACTAATAATTCTTGATCCCACCCTCTCTCTTTTGTTGGCTTTGCTGATCTCTATGTTATTATATTTTTTTTAAAAAAAATTAAAAGAACATGTACTAACAATTTAAGTTTGTAAGTGAAATCAAACCCAAATTTTTATGCTTTTTTATTTGCAAGAGAGCACCATGTCATCTTTATTTCATATAAGACAGAGATATTCGGTCCAAAAAAAATATTAAAAAATAGAAGCAGACACATGATCATGCGGGTTGGTCTATTTTGATTTTTACAACCTTTTATTGGTTAATATAGATCTTTTAACCTGATCCCCAAAAAAAAGCATCTTACGTAAACCCGACAGCAAGTCGGCTGTCCCCGTACGCTCAATAGAGCTATCTGACTCTGACCTATTATTTTGTTTCTCTTGTCATGACACGTAGTGATGTGTCGCATCAGCATTCTTCCACCACAAGCAGTTTGGGCTAACCACTGTTTGTATGACAGAGACTGAAGCCAGTTTTTAAATCGCGTACGGTGGGAATATTTTTTTAATATAAATATATAATTTTATTTTTTATTTTTTATTATGTTAATTTTAGGGCAAATTGCAATTTAGGATGTTGGAATTGCAAAAACGCAGATAGGGACTCTTGAAGTTGTCATAACTCAAAATGAAGTTGTTAAGGATCTCTATCTGCGTTTTTATAATTCCAAAGTCTTAAATTGCAACTTCCCCTTAATTTTATCTATACAAGATATAATCAATATGAAATAAGAATAAATTTAAAAAATTGTTGAATTTTAAAAGTGAGGTAATAAAATTTAAGATTTTTTTTACTTTATGTAAGAAATGTTAAAAGTGACTTATAAATAAGATAAAAAATTATATTTGATATTTTTAGAAGCACAATTTTATTTCTCAAGTAAAAATCACATCAAAAGAAATAATGACTAAATTATGTAAAAAATTATGACTAAAGTTATACTATTAAAAATGTCAAAAATAAAATTAAATGTGAGAAATAAAATTAGAGGTAAAATTACATTTTTATTCATTCTTAAATATCTTGTATTTTTTGTCAATATCATATTTAAATAATAGGATTAGAAGCATGACATGGGAAAGAAAGTGATAAATAGCATAATAATAAGAATATATTGCGTTTTTTTTTTTCGTGGTTCTATAAACCATATCCCCCACACATCAAAAAGAAAGTGACGAGTTTCTCATAATACTACATAATCGCAATTTTTCTTGAAAACATGTCATTTTTTCGAGGAAAAAACTTTTTCACAAAAAGAAATAACTTTCATAATTAACACCATATTTTCATAATTTTTAAAAAGAAAAGTTGCATATTTCTGAGAAAGCCAACACTTTCGGTTCTAAAAAATATGCACCTTTTCCCAAAAAATTAAGAAAATATGGTGTTAATAATAGGGAATATAAAGTGAAATTAGGGGAATTTGTGGTCTTCATTCATTTGGTTATGGAATTTCTTCGGCAAAAAAAAAAAAAAAATTACATACAGGTCCCACAGAAAGATAATTATTACTCTGAGGTCCCACGAAATGTCAAAATCACTGACAGGTCTCAAGGGACCTCAGAGTAATATTTTCAATTTGTAAAATGACATTACTGCCCCTCATATTTCAGATTCACATTTGCTCTGTCATTGCGATTTACAACCTCAGCAATGACTATTAACAACCCAATGAGAGGGCATTAACAACCCTATCAGTATCCGTTAACAACTTACTTTATAGAATCATATAACCTCTACATAAGAGTAAATTATAACCAAATAGTATAATACAACAACTTTAATACTAAAATGAGAAGCTTTTTGATATCATTAAGAATTTTAACTAGATCCAATAGGATTATAGTAATATTTTAATGCGAAGATCCATTTACAACCTCAACAGCGACTATACAACAACCGAATGAGAGGGCATTAACAACCTAAGCAGTATCCGTTAACAACTTACTTTATAGAATTATATAACCTCCATATAAGCGTAAATTATAACCAAATAGTATAATACAACAACTTTAACACTAAAATGGGAAGCTTTTGATATCATTAAGAATTTAACTAAACCCAATAGGATTATAGCAGCATTTTAATGTGAAGATCTATTTACAACCTCAATGGTGAGTATTAATAACCCAAAGAGAACTGTTGACAATCTAGGCAGTATCTGTTAACAATCTAGAGTTATAATGATTTTTCCAGTTATTAATGTGAAAAAAAAATAAACACAGTTTGTTTTTACATACACAAAAAAAACTAAATTAATTTTTTAATCATTAAAAGTCACTTAATGACTATAAAAAGTTTTTATTTTATTTTGTCAATCAAAAGCAAGTACAGTTGCGATGCGTCCAGCCGTCCTCCTTCTTCCAATAGAAATTAGTTAATAATGCCAATGGATAACTCTTGGTCCTCCATATATTATTATTTGTACATTTTAATAATTATAAAATTCAAAACAAATAAATATTATTTTCTTAACAATCTCTTATAAAAATGTAACATTTTATTCTCTGAAAAAAAGTTAACTAATTAAAATTTTCAAATTTAAATCATATAAATTAGGTTGGGACGATGATTTGGATATTACTACCTCCGGTCCTTAATATAAGATCCTGTTTGACTTTTATTTTGATCCTAAATATAAGAGCCCAATCCACTTTGTCTCTCATATTTATTCAATTTTTCTAAGATAATTCTTTTAATAATTATAGTTCTAGTTGATATACTTGATTAGTAAGGATATTTTAGGAAAGACAACACCTATTTAGGACAAATAACTAATTCAACTTACTTCCTTAATCTCTTCAAATTAGTCAATTAGCTCTTATAATTAGAACCGGAGGTAGGATATCACAATGATGCGAAAAGGCACTTAAACTTCACACACTCATTTACTGTCATTTTCATCCTTTTAAATTGAATTGCACAATTATTACGAATAATTGAAGCCTGGTTAAGTTAGTCAAACTAAGGGGTTAAGTTAACATAACTAATTGAAGTTAAGATCGAATGACTGAAACCGACAATTATTTGCCTGAAGTGTAGAAGCTATTAACATGAATTAATAAGTGGCAGTGATTTTTTTTTAATATTTCATTAGCTTTTCTCAGATTTTGTTGCCCATAGAAAATGTCAGTGCCGTCAAATTTAATTCTTCGTCGTGATCTTCTTTTAATTTTCTT
>NW_021632357.1:0-45318 GCF_004799145.2 Neltuma alba | reverse complement strand
TCCTAAATATTTAAAGGCCAAAAATGAAGAGGAGAAATAGAGAGTTTTGCTGGAAAATAATTATATATAATTTCCAGGGCCAAATTATGAAAAAGTTTGACTAATTAAGGAAAATGGTCAAGAATAATTATGGAAAAAATTTTCCAAGCCTTAAAAAATTAAGAAAAAATAAGGACAATGTTCCTTGAGAATTATATGAGATTTAAAAATTGGTTTTATGACCAATTTGCCCTTAGAGAAATTATCAAGGAATTTAAAGGCAATTTAAGCTAATTTAAGGTCTTTATTTGGAAATTCCAAATAAATATATTTAAGAAGAATAAAATCCCAAGAAAATTTCCATATATCCAAGGATTATAAGAGATTATGGAATTAAAGAAGACCCTCAAGTATCTAGGATTTTTCCCCATTCTTTTGAAAAGTGGAAAAATCAATAAAGAGAAGGAAATTAATTTTCTTTATTTAATTATTGGGGAATTAATTTTGAGACAAAGAGGGCAAATTGGAAAGATAAAAATGAGGAGAATAATTTATGGATCTGAAAAAAATAATTACAGGGCCAGAGTACTGTAATTTATAGAAAAAAGTTAAACCCGGAGTAAAACAGATGCAAAGCAAGAAGTAGAGTCTTGCACTTACTTGGCCTACAGAGTTGCCACTTGTCAAGCCGCCTTTAATGGATGGTAATTAGAGCTTTCCAAGTACAAGCTACCAATGGAGAGGATCTTGACTTTGAAATTTAATTACATTATGATTTAAGTTAATTAAGAGAGAGGATTAAGACTAAGTAGGCTTATGACACTTGGCTTCTCATTAATGTGGGTAGATGGGATATTTTGTGGCATTAATGAGCTCATCCTTCCCATTTTTTCTGATCAAAGTTTCGGCCAAGGAGAGTAGTTAGAGAGGAAAAAGAAGCTTCAAAGGAAAACCAAGAGAAAGGCATCAACTTTGGTCATTCAATCAAGGATTCAAAGGTGAGTTCTTAGTTCTAGATGTGTTCTTGCCTTGTTTTCCTTCTCTTTTATGTTTAAAAATTGTCCCCTCTCTCTTTCTTGGTTGGATGAACTGAATAATAAAGGGGAAGGGAGTTTTGTTCATTACACTTGCTAAGACACAACAACACAAGTTAGATCCTAGTGTTTGCAAATGATTATAGTTGGTTTTGAAGCATTTTTCATGGTTATTTCCTTGAGTGTTATTTTTTACTAAGCAATATCTGAATCCTAGGATATGTTTTCAAAGTTTTGAGGCTTCCATTGTGTTCCAAATGAAAAACGGGTGTAGGTAAACCTAAAGAACAAGTGTTGGAAGCCATAGAAGCAAAGTTGCAATTTTGAGTTTTAAACCCTAAGGGTTCGGCCAAACTAAAATGAAGGAAGGAAATTTATTTTTTTTTTTAAATCCAAGTAGATATTTGGAATCTACATGAAAAATCATGTAGGGTTGAATCAAGAAGTGATTTTTAGGGTTTATGGAAACCAACTCAAAAATCCAAGAACAAAGATGGAAGCTTTAAGGGGTTTAGGAGTTACTTGAGTTATGATAGTGATTTTATGAGGAATGGTTGATGATTCTTGCTACCCTTTTTGTGGATTGCCATGTTAGGGTTTTGGCACTTGTGGAAGCAAGAAGGAACAACAAGAAAACAAAAAGCATTGGATTAAGGTAGTGGGATCTAATTAGCCATTAATGTGTTAACTTTGCATTGTTATTTATGGCATGTATGCTTGCTATTATATGGTTGAACTATGATGTTGTGATATGGTTACTCCTTGCATTTGTTGCCATGGTCTTGCATGGTGAGGTTGCCTATTTATAAAAGATTAGTTCTCCTATGATAGCTAATGTTGAAATGCTTTCTAATGATGCATGTTAATGTTTGGTTGATTGATCTTGCTACTGGGATTTCTTAAAATCTCATCCCCCAAATATAATCTAATATTTTAGAGTCTGAAACTACTATGAGCAAGCTGCAGATTGGAGGCTAAAGTATGGTGTTTTGCCATAAATTCGTGTGACCCTTTTTGGTTCTGTATATATTAAGCTAACAGTGCTGTAAAACACACTGGCACTACCATGTTCACATGGCTTTTTGATTATGCTCCTGAATGCTTTTAATCACGAATTTTTGCATTATTATAGATACATCCTAAGCTTTAAATGGATAGCTAATACGTTAAAAATGGTCAAGTGTACGAGTTTTATGATTTTTTCAAAGTTAAAGGTCAGAATCTGAGAAAAAGGGTTTTTGGCAAATGGACAATGTTGTATTTCACAAAAACCTGATGCTTTTTCATAAGGAATTGGATCATGAGATTATTTTCCTTGAAAGAGGACTTAAAGATATTTAAATAGAATTTTGAACCACCCCAATTGGATTTTTGTGAAATAAGTTATGAATTTTTGAAGTTAGGCCAAAAAAACTGGATTTTTACCCGATGAATAGTAAAAATCTGAAATTTAGCGTTTTTAAGGTGAAAATTGAGCCCAAGACCATCCAATGTGGTCTAAAGTAGTTTTAGATGAAACCTAAGTAGATATAATAGTAAGGTGTGACACATTTCATAGCATCAAAAGTTTTTGAGAAATAGAACCAAATATCTTGTTTTTCTACACAGTTGCATTTGCATCTTTTGCATAGCATTTTGCATTTTATTCTAGCTTGATCCTGAGTGTTTTAGCCAATTGCTTTAGATTTTGAACTCTGTGCATAGTTGTTCAGCATTTGGTTGAAGTACTTAGAATTTTTCTTCAAAGATTTGTGAAATAGCTCTCTGTGACCTTAAGTCGCAACCTAAGTGGTTGAGACGCGGCCTAACCTGTGGCTTCTCGCGACCTCAACCTGCTGTTATCCGTGTTGCTCTCAGTCTGTTTAAGTCATGACCTGGGATTTTACAAGTCGTGACCTCAACTTCTTTTTCTTTCAGGGTTGCTCTCTGTTCAATTAAGTCACGACCTGAAATTTTTCAAATCGCGACTTGATCTGGTTTTCCACTGAAAATCTTCCTGAGTGTCCAGACTTACTCTTTTTGCATAACTTTGCTTTCTGCACATACTTTGAGAGTGTATAGCACTTCATACACCTCAAACTCACTAAGCATTATTTGAAATCATTGAGTTTGCCTTAATTTGAACTACACACTTGGTAAATACACAGTTTTGAACTTACATCTTTTTGAAAACTCTATCTGTACTTGAATTCTTGAGTAATTATGCATGCCTAGAGCACGTAGAGGTAGGAGAGGTAGACCTACCACATCTTGTAGCCCACCTATTTTATGAGACCTAGCCCATTCATCTAGTAAGAGTGAAGAAGTAGAAGAAGAAATTATGGCTGAAGTACCTCCTCATGGTCTAAACGATGGGAATGGGAATGGTAACCATAATAGACCTAATAGTGGTGGTAATGAGGGGCAAGGAGAAAATAATAGCCAAAATAGGATTAATGAACAACCTAGGGGTAGAACCATTAAGGAATTAACTTAATCTGATGGGAACTTTAAACCTATGCCTAGTGCTTTTCTTACCTTCAATGCAAATTTTGAAATTAAAAGTCAATTGATTCACTCATTACCTAAGTTCCATGGTGTTGTAGGAGAAAACCCATACTTGCACCTCCAGACTCTTTATATGCAATGATTGTCCATGAAGCCAGTAGGAGCCAGTATTGATGATGTCATGTGGAAGGGTTTTCACTTATCTTTGAAGGCAAAGCTAAAGAATGGTATATGAACCTGTCACTCTATGTGGACAATGCCTATGAGTGATGGACCAGTTTGAGAAAGCATTCTTGGATAAATACTTTCCCTCCACAAAGGTTTCCCATAGAGTGCCACCCCTTATCATCCTCAAACCAATGGTCTGGTTGAAGCATCAAATCGAGAGATCAAATGCATCTTGGAGCGGATTGTCAAGCCCTCTAACAAAGACTGAGAGTTTGCGACTAGATGATGCACTGTGAGCCTACCGCACCGCCCACAAGACCCCAATCGGTATGTCTCCGTATCGGATTATCTATGGTAAGGCCTGCCACCTTCTGGTAGAGCTAGAGCATTGATCATATTGGGCAGTAAAGAGCTGTAATACCGATTTGGAGGAGGCTGGCATGAACCGATTCCTTCAAATTCAAGAACTTAAAGAAATGCGGTTAGACGCCTACAACAGCTCAGACATCTACAAGCAGAAAACCAAGCTTGTCCATGATACCAATATCTTAAGAAAGAAGTTCAAGCAGGGTGACAAGGTGTTGAGGTATCAAGCTCGATTCAAATTCAAGAAGGGAAAGTTCAAGACGAGCTGGATGGACCATACATTATGACGAAAGTGCATAACTTTGGGATGATAGAGCTCAAGGAGGAGGCCACAGGTAAAATGTTTCAGTGCAATGGGCATCTCCTCAAGCTCTACGAAGAGCCCGCACCGCCTTCTTAAGGCTAGGTCGTCCCTTTCCTTTACTTCTACTGTTCACATGAACTTACTCGTGCTTAAATTACCTTGCTGTGACTTTTGGAAACTCTGAAAGGGATGCCCTCAGTAGAAGTAGTTTTAAATTCTGTTGTTTTATTTGTTTTCAATAATCTCCCTAGCCTTGAGTTTGATATGATTGTATTTGTGCTTCTGTTCTGTCACCACCACGCACATCTTTGCACTCTTGAGTTTACCCACCTTTGCGCTTAGCTCTTTCCCTCTCTCTAGAAGGGTGACGTGTTGTGCTTCAGTCTTGAATTGAACTTCACAACTTCCACCTTCATTGTTTCTATGTTTTAGCTTTGTGCTTTGGTGTGATTGTGTACCGTAATACAAACATTGCTTTGAGTGTATGGGGGAGGGAGTTCTTAATAGTTGGTTTTGTGTTTTGGGTGTTGGGTTTTGTAGTCCAGGAGTTTTGTTTTGAATTATTAAGAATTTGATGATGGATTGTTTGAGTTGGGTTGTTATGGTAGGCATTTTGGTAAGTGATTTTGGTTTAGGGACTTAAATTTGAAGTTTTTCAGGGTCTAGAGTGTCAGAGCCTCTTGTGCACTCAGGTTATGACCTCACTGCTTTCAGGTCACAACCTGGGGGTTAGTTTGAATTTGGGAGCTCTCTGTGTGTTTAAGTCATGACTTCAATATATATGGTCGCGACTTGGGAAGAAACTGGGTAAACACTCTCTGTGAGTTTAGGTCGCGACCTCGTGTTTTCAGGTCACGACATGGAGTCTTTAAAACCCTGAAATCCCAATTTGGCTCTTGAAGTCGCGACCTCAAATACCTCATGTCGCGACCTGACATGAAAAGTCAGGATTTTTCTGCGAGTTCACCTCTTTACCCTTTCTTATTTCCACCCTAATTACCATGTTACCCCTTGAACCTGCCCCCTATTCAAGCTATATTCACTACAAGGACCCAAAACCCTAGCCTCCCTTTGTAAAACCCCATGTAACCTTCCTTTCAATTTTCCATTCCTTCTCACGTTCATTCTCCTCCAATCGTGACCCTCCAGCCTCCCATTTCCTCTTTGAAGTCGCCACCCTCCAATCACAGATTCTTCAACAGCTATTCTTTTTAAATTCCCTCCAAAATCGCAACTGTTCAACTCCTATTTAGTGGTGCTTCCTTTACAACCGTTTAGTTGCTTCAGTCTTACGGTCCCTGTTGATTTCTGAGCACCTTCACTCTGAGATTCTCCTCCTGCAGTGCAAAATCAAGCCTCCTTTCCACCCTTAAGTTTAGTTCTTCCATCCTTCCACTCTCTCAAGGTCTGTTTAATCTTCCCTCTTCGTTTTCAGTTTTTCTGTTCTTCCTAGTTTAGTTTTCTGCGTTTTGCTTTAGGGGTAGTTAGTGTTGTTTTGTTAGGCCTTGATTTTGGTTGAGTGGAGTATTGTTGGACGTTGAAAATATTGTTTAACTGATTTTCAGACTGCTTGGGACTGTATTTTCTGAAAAGGATTTGGCTTTTGAGTAAAGTGGTTCGTGCTGCGTTTTCTAAAATTTTTGGGTTAAGGTCATGACCTCAATGTTTTCAGGTCGCGACCTCGCTGGTTCTTGAAATCTAAAATGTCCCTCTGTCTATTCCAGTTGCGACCTCACTGTTTTTAGGTCGCAACCTCGTTGGTTCCTGAAATCTAAAATGTCCCTCTGTCTATTCCAGTCGCGACCTCACTGTTTTCAGGTCGCGACCTTGATGGTTTCTGAAATTTTAAAATATTCCTCTGTCTCCTCAAGTCACGACCTCACTGTCTTCAGGTTGTGACCTGAGTTCATAGAAGAGGTTTTAAACCTCTGATTCACTCCTGCTCTTTCCATAATACTTTTTCTCAATGGATTTTTAACTTTACATATTGAGGATTTTAAAGAAATAGGTTTTGGCAATGTAAAATTATGAATACTTGGGTTTTCTCATGATTTCCCTAATGGTTTTAAAATGCAAATGTCCCATTTAAAATCTTCAACTACTTTGCTCAAGGGAGTCTGGAATGGGTAAATGTAGGCCTAGTGTAGGGAGTGCTTAGTTTCTGGACTTAGTGTAGTTTTTAGTTTCTTTTCATAGGTTTGTTTGTTTTGTGTGTTTACTTTGGTTGCTTGTTGGTTGTTTGCTTTGCGCCCAGATGCCTCGTACCAAGAACCCCGAGTCTTCAAGCTCAAAGAAGAAGCTTCGCCCTCGTGAAGAGACTAGACTTTCAATGAAGGAAGCGGTGGAGTTATTTGCTAACAGAGGGGTGGTTCAAGAGTGATATTTTCCACAAATGCAGCAGTACCATTTCTATGAGCTTGCCAAACGAAGGGGCCTTCAAGAACTTATGAAGAAGAGGAATAAGGCCAATTTGACGTTGGTGAGAGAATTTTACACTTGTTCTGCTATAGGCGGACACAGGAGGATCACCTTTCAAGGTAGTGAATGTTTATTAACATGGGGGTTGTTGAGAAGTTCTACAATTTGCCCGATATCCTTGTCTGCGAATACCAACGATGGAAGATCAAACTTACTGAAGTCCCCTGGGCACAGGTCTTCCAAACCATTGGGACAAGGGATGTTGGGTGGACCATAAAGGAGAGTGGGCGAAAAGTTTTGAGCACAAGTACTGAAATGATGAAGCCAGGATTTGGCTGAACTTCATGGTTTATAATGTGATTGCCATCGGCCCATATTTCTAATGTTTCTGAAGAAGGTGCACTTCTGCTACATCTCTGATGACCATGCAACATTTTGACATTCCTATTATTGTCCTGGACCAGATTGATCGTTGTATCAACAACGTTTGAACTCTTATGGTGTTTCTATACTTGATTATCGATCTGTGTGCAGCACATGACATACCAACGTGCAAGTCTGACACTTTCTTGGACCATCTCATGACCAGATGCTATATCATCTCCAATCCAACAAAGAAAGAGAGGAAAAAGGGTGATTGGGGAAGGTCCAGAAGAGGAGGCAGCTAAGGTTGGCTCTAGTCTCAACCTGCCTTCTTGAATGATCAGGTTACCGAACTCAGTCATCAAGTGACAAACCTAAGTGAGGAGTTCGATGCATACACCAAGCTATTTCCATGTCTCATGAATTCAGAAGGCAAAGGTTTTGGATCCCCTGAGTGTGGGGGAGCAATTCATTTCATTTTGTTGCATCTCTCTTTGGTTATTGTTTCTCTCAAAAATCCAATCTTTCATCATCTTTATTTGGCTTTGAATTGATTGTAGATGTTGAATTTCTATGAATTGGATCATTTGATACTTGTTAAAAGGGTTTTCTTGTTAATTGTGGCCCTTAGTTTGAAATTTTTTGCATTGGTAGCTTCTGTGACTTCAGGTCGTGACCTCACTGATTTAGGTCGTGACTTAAAGAGTAATTTTGGGGAGGGAAATTCTCTCTGTGATCCCAGGTTGCGACCTATGTGATTTAGGGTCGCGACCTTATCTCCCTTTCCTGATTTGTGCCTCTGTGTGCACAGGTCACGACCTCATTGTATTCAGGTCGCAACCTGGACTCTTTTCTGAGCACTGTTACCCTCCTCTTTGCTTGTTGGCATTGCTGTGTAGGAGGAACCTTTCTAAGCTACCTTTGCATCTTTTTCAAGCAACCTTTGCCTTTTTCATATACCCTCATTGCATCAAATAGTTTTGTCTTGAAAACTGTGCCATCTTTGGATTTTTAAACATATTGGATTTTAAATTGAGGGTTCTCTATCTAGATTATGAATTTGGTGCTTCAAATGATAAATTTAATAATTAAAATATGTAAGTTAAGGGAGCCTAGGAATTGAATATAAATCATCATATATATGTTCTTACCCCAAACCTTAGAAAAAGCCTTTTGAGCTAGAATTTCGAGTAACAGATGAATGTATTAAAGGGAGCGTTAAACGTTAGAAATTTGTGAGTAGTTTACTCTAATATTGTAGAAATAATGTTTTAATTTCAATTGTAGATATAAACCCTATTGTGGCATTTTTGAGTACGAGCCTCGTTTGTGCTCGATTGTTAGCTAGAGGACCAGGTAACTAAATTTCTATCTGTTACATACATTGGTATGAGGTTGGTGAGTGATTTTTATAACCAATTTCGTATACATATATTATGTTTTGTATGAACTGTCTTGTGGGATACTGTTTTGAAAAGGATTGAAATCGTTTGTATTGTTAGAAATTAATGATTATGACTATAAGGTGTTATTCTGGAATTCGGTTGATTATGCATATAAATGTGTTATTTTAAACCCTGTGCATCTAGTTTTGGGTGGGGGAAGGAGATGATTGGGGTTACTGAGATGCATATACTTACCACGTGGTATCGACCTCCATACAGAGCTCTATAATTGGCCATTATTATTGTCCCACTAGTTCATCGAGGGACTACGACACCCTACTAGTCCTTCGAGGGGGGACCCATGGTCCACCGAGTGCTCTGTGGTCTTTGGCCAGTCCATACCACTCGAGTAGTGAGCTTGTCAGAGTAGCCAGTCAAATGGAAAGAATTTAGCCCATGGGTCCAGTCGATGAAAATAAGGAGGATATAAGGATGGATTTGGATTCATGGATTTCATATGACATGGTCTCTTCATTTGATATTTATATCTTTTGAATAAAATGAAAAGTATGTTATCTCTTTTGAATCTATCAGCTGTATGAGATTAGCAGAAATATTCGACTTTATATGATTATTGTGAGTTTAACTGTTAAATAAATGTCTATTGATTGTTTTTAACTCGGTATATCCCACCTGACACCTCACTAGTCCATGCTAGTGTATGTGATAGGTAGGGTTTTAGTTACTGAGATGTTGTCTCATCCCTATTGTTTAAAATTTTTCAGGTGAAAGCTTTAAAGGGGGAACGTCAGGAAGGCTCAAGAGGAGTAAAGCTACATTAATGACTTGTAGTGTCTCCTCAATTTATCAGTTATGTTGTATCCTATATATTCCCACCTTAGGATAAGCTGTGTTTAATTGATTCATGCATTATAATGTGTTATATCCTTTGAGTTGTACTATTGTGCTATGCGTGCTGGTAGTTGGCCAGAGGCCTAGGATCGCATGTGATTTGTTTATGAATTTATTATAAAATATGAATTTCTCATTTAATTCTTAATATTTTGATCTATAAGGTATATTATATGTTGTTTTGTAACCATATTAGATGAGATTGATCATTTCTTACATAGGTTGTGTTTAAATGAGTTAAGAAAAGTTCTTTTATCCATGATAGGATGTATGATTGGGTGCTGCTCTTTTCTATCACGGATAACATTATGATATAGTTAGTTAGTGTATATGACTGTGATATAATTTGGGTTCGTATTTAGCATGGTTTGTTATAAAAAGCTATTTCTTAAAGTTACTATATGTAAAAAAAAAAAGGGTTAAGTTTTTTGGTTATCTAGGAAGGTTGTTTCATTTTGGTATCAGAGCCAATGGTCTTGCAACTCTGTGGTTTGTTTGTTACATTACATATAGATTATGGTGGCATTATACAGTTTTCAACATATCTTTCCCTACCACCTCTTAGTTTTGTGTGATATATATTATTATTTTTCTTTTGTTTTATTTGTGTTAGGTGGGTTGCATCCTTAGGAGGGGAGAAGGGTACAAAACTAAAAAGTTCAAAATATTATTATTATTTTTGTTTTTGTAACTAAAAACGACGAAATGTTGAGTTAGATAAAGGAGATGATGTCATATTTTTTTGAGTAAATTTCAAAGTTAGAGATGAAAATAATAGAATGAGATGTCAAACAAACAATACATAAGAAGAATAACGTGTATTAAGCTTGATAAATAAGTTTTACATTGCATTCAACAACAAAATTGTATGAGAATTGTGTCTTTTAATGTAAGTATAAAACTATTGATCTGAGTGAAAAATAATATTGATAAGAGTGTAAACAAGGGTTTATAGAAATTTGTTGTATAGTTAAACTCTTTATAAGAGAAGTAACAAATATAATTTTTATGATAGCTTGTCTCTTGTTGTTTTCCTAACAACTAATTTGTTATGAGAATTGATAAAGTATATTATCAAATATTTTCTTACTAATAGGAGGAAGACATAAGGCCCTTATGATAAGAAAATTAATGAATAGGTGTGAAAAATACTTGTTTTGGGGACTTTCAAGTTAGTGATGAATAAGATTAGACGGTATTAATGAATGTTTGTAAAGTATATGTTGAAATCTTGTGTGATTGTATTACCATGTATTACGTTTTGATAATAGGTATTTGTGTTGATAGTATCAGTAATAATAAATGTAACTGAGTAGCTTCCAAATGTGTGAAAGACAATAATTTACATTAACACCTTGAACTACAAATTATATAGAATATTGGTCATCCAACAATAAAGACATACAAATAAGATGTTTGGAAAAATATTGAAATTTAAATGAGTACTTCTAGTTAAGAGGTGTGAATCATATTGCTTTATGTTAGACGACATCTAAGCTCATCTCACTAGGTTATGTAGCTTATGATTCAACCCAAATGCTATAAAGAAAGGAAAAAAATGACTTTTTGAAATTAGGAGAGATTTAAATACTATATAAATTGTTATAGATCACAATTAAAAAAAGAGAGAGAGAGAGAGTTATTGTAAGATTCAAATAATAATTGTGTTGTGTAATCAATGGTAAAGAATTGCCTTGTGTGTTTTTCCCCTTATTATATATGTTTGTGTTTGATGCTTGATGTCGTAAATTATGTATTGAATGTAACTGTTTTTATGTTTTTTTTTCTATTAATACAATTGATCTATTAAAAAAAATGGAGAAAAAGTAGTAGTAGAGATTAGCCATTTCGAATACCGATAAATAAGAGAAAGATTTAGTAAGTGAAACTTAAAGTATATGTCACAAAATTATATTAATGATAGACATTTTGAATTAAGCATAAGACCATGGGTAGTAGTAAAGACACTATGACACTATAAAATTATGAATAAATATATTGTACAATAGAGTGACGAGGCTTAAATGAATGAAAGATCCTTTTTGTATATTTAAGTATGGATTCATTTGTATTAATGTATTGTTTTTGACTTAGAGTTCATGGTAAGATGAAGTATTTAGTGAATTGCTATTTCTCTTTTTGAGTTCCAAAATTTTATGTTAAGAAATATTTTTGAAGATTTTACTTGAAAATCTTAGAACTGACAAATTTTTCCTATTAGATTCATTCTCAAATTTTTTGTGAAGGTTGGTAATTATACATATAAACTAAATAATGTTATTTCTTATTTTTCATACTAAGAAGATTTATCTACTTATAAGGAGAGTAATGGTCAAACTTTTACCAAAAAAAAAACAGAGAAATTTCCTTCGAATTAGTTTTTTTAAAAAAAAAACATATTCTTACATGTTAACGAACCTAATAACAATAAGGTCCTTGGATTACAAATTCTTATAAATTCTATACTTACATGAGAAATGTTATAAATGAGTGAGCAAAATATATATATAATAAAATGAATGAGTACTTTAGATAATTAATAATAGAAAACAAATATTCTTATACTCAAAGCATTATTTAAAGTGAAATGTTGGATGAGAAAGTATGAGTAATTATTGTGAGTATTATTCATATGAAAGTGTTACTATTGGTATTAATAGACGATAGTAAATTGGATTAGGCCACTGATCTTCTTATAAACTTGAAAATATAGATGTACACATATATATAAGATTTTTGAAATTTTATAGTAAATTATTTTATTCTTATTTGAAAGCTCTCATAAACTGTGTTTTGACAAATAATGTATCTTATAAATATATGTGTGTGTATTTATTCCTTCTGTATGGGTATGCTTAGTATGTTGCTGATGATATATTAGTTGGTATTGTGTTGTGCATCTAGTTTGAATGTATTGTTCCTACTTGTTAAACTAATTTAAAATCAACAATCTAAGGCATACCATTATGTAATTTCATACTCTCATGTCATAATGACTTATTTTGAAATAATCTCAATGTTGAATAATGAACAAAATACATATATATAGGAAAGAGTTTATTGGTTTAATGATAAGCATTACATTAGAGAGTAAGAACCTATTTCAGCTTGTTTACACCCATAAGATGATACTAAATAGTATTCAATGAATATATACATGTGTGTGTATGTTAGATACAGTATCGAACTTCATGCATATCTTATATGACTGCTTTGCTACTAAAACATTACTGAATGTTTGAATTAAAAAAATATGTATATATATCCTTAAAGATGAGTTAAAAAATGCTGTGAACTAGAGAATATTTTTTTGTGCAAATAAAAGAAAGGGACATTCCTTAAATTATAATTTGCTTAGTATTTTTTTAATCAATATTCCTTCTTCATTTATGAATATCTTATACAGAAAGTTATAGAAAATTATTTGAAAATATTCCAAAATATTGGGGAATAATGATAAATAATAGTTATAGGTGTGAGTTTGTTTTTAATATACATCCGTTTAGAAGAAGAAGATGAAGTTGTATTAAAAATGACATGCATAGTGTTAATTGCTTCCAATTACATTTTGAAATAGTAATATAAATTACTATAGTCAAACATTTTGATTAAACTCTAAGATTAGTTTCCTGAGGAATTAGAGGATAAGGATTATTCACGATTTTAATGGATGTTTAGGATTGTGTATGTATGAAAAGTTTTATAAAATATTAATGAGTTTATAGATCAATTTATGAATTACGAAAACCTATTAGTGAATAAAAATAATGTTCGGGATCTTTATAAGAAAATTGACTTTTTTTCATGAAAATCTTAGTATGAATATGAATAGAACAAAGAATTGATTATTGAGCCTTAGAAACATTGTTACAACATAAGTATCATATTTCTACTATTTTCTTATTTCATAGTTGCTGGAGTTTATGTAAATTTCATTGCAATTTTTGTTCTTTTAATAGGAGAAAAAAAAGAGTTTCAATAAATTGATTATAATGTTGATTTAGCCTAATTATTCTATGTTATTTCATATCATTTTAAGGGTATTTATCATAGATTTTGGCTCCTTTTGATGATAATTGTGCTTAATTTAGATTAAGAGTCCTTGCTTTGAGTTAGTGTCTTTTTGAGGTTAAGATTGTCATAATTGGTTATTAATTGTATTCAGTTGATTTCTAGGACAATTGATGCTTCAAATTGTTGCTTTTTATTGTAGGACAATTGAGAATTGGAGCCAAGATCAAAGACCAAAGGATGACACAACACAAGGTCAGAGTATCAGCACTAATAGAGTTCGCCGCGGCGAAGAGAATCTTCACCGTGGCGTCAAATTGAAATTTCACTAGTAATCTCTCGGGCAAAGTTCGCCGCGGCCAACTTACAGCTTCGCCGCGGTGAAATCACAAGATTAGGCGGAGCTCCTCTCGGACATGCTTCGCCGCGGCGAACTCTTCGTATCGGCAATGCCAGATCCGGATCAGAACGCGAAAATGGAGCTTCTAATCATATGATCCGACCCAGATGGATCCCTAAAACCCTTAGAAACCCTATTTTCGAAAAAACATTGCATTCCATCTCCTACAACACCTCTATTCTCCCATCCTCTTGCCTCTCCACCTCCATCTTCTTCCCCATCCATTTCCTTCATCTTTCATTCACTCCATCTCAATTCCTTCTACTCCCAGCTACCATGGCCGACGGATTCACTTCAGTTAGAGCTTTTCTTGAAGCTATGGAGAGCTAGGGTTTATCAACTCTTGAAGAATGGTGGTGTGGCTTGAGTTCCTAAGCTTCAAAGGGGAGTTTAGTTTCAGTTTGCAATTTTTAGCTATGATTTATGGCTTTCTAGGTCTAGGAGTTGTAATTTCTTAGTTAGGAACTTGGGACTGATACTGTAATTATTGGTTAATGATTACATTTGTAATTTGGATTGATTGATGTTGAACTTTGTGCTTAAATATATGTAGTTGCATATATGCTTATTGTAACTCTCATGATTCTCTCTTATCTTGCATAGTTGTGTTTGGGTACTGAGTTGATTGTGTGTTTCATTAAGCCAATTGCATGATCATTCCAAAATTACACATTAGGGAAGCTTAACAAAGTTTTCATTAATGAGTTCATTAATGTAAGCTTTGGACTCAATGAGTTATTGAGGTTGTTATTAAGAAAACCTAATGATTTGTGAAACTCCCAATATTTTAAGTGAACTATGATTGCCATCAAAGCCATTTTCAAGAGATTTCCTATCATTCATTTCCATTCCATCATTATTATCTTAAAACACCAAAAATATAGTATCTTAGGTTTGTTTTCATTGCATTTAGTTTAGGCACCATTCATTTAAGTCTTAAAAACCCAAAACCCCATTTCATTGCATTGCATGGCATTTAGTCTAGCTTAGGTAATTAATAAAGGCTCCCAAAAGTGAAACGACCCGAGTTTGCACTATACTGCATAGCTTGGATTTATTTTTGATTGAGAACCCCAAGGCGAACGATAACAAAGGCTCTCTTTCAAATGGCGCCATTGCCGGGGAGCCATTAAGTTGGTTCCTTAGGCTAGTTAATTGTCAACTTTGGTTGATTGGGGTTTTGTGAGCCTCCTAGGTTACATTTTTACATTGTGCATAATAGGTTTTGCATTGCATAAAAATTTTGAGATATACAAACAAAGATCTTGATTTTCTTCCCTTTTCATACTTTACATTCTGCATAAATCACTGTTTATGAGTTGTCTGTGAACTTTCGCCGCGGCTAACTCTTTGATTCGCCGCGGCCATCTTGCAGATTTTTGTGAGAATCCCTCTCGGGACACCTTCGCCGCGGCCAACTCTCTGATTCGCCGCGGCGTAACCTGCATTTTAAATTAAGAACTCTTGGGGATTTGATTTTTTAGCTTTCTTATGGCTTGGTTTAATAATAATTTAGGTCCATCTTATCACCCTTCCTTTTTTGTAGGTGACAATACTCTGATGGGTGATAATTCTTCTCAAAGGCTTGATGCCATACAAGAGGAATTGGATCTGCTTCAGGTACATTTTGATTATGAAGAACATGGTGGGACTTATCAAGGGCATGATCCCTATCCTCACCATAACCATGGCTATGATTGGATGAATGAAAGAGAGCCTTTCTTGTCGTTCGCTTAGAGGTTCTCGCTCAAAATTTAATCCAAGCTATGCAGTATAGTGCAAACTCGGGTCGTTTCACTTTTGGGAGCCTTTATTAATTACCTAAGCTAGACTAAATGCCATGCAATGCAATGAAATGGGGTTTCGGGTTTTTAAGACTTAAATGAATGGTGCCTAAACTAAATGCAATGAAAACAAACCTAAGATACTATATTTTTGGTGTTTTAAGATAATAATGATGGAATGGAAATGAATGATAGGAAATCTCTTGAAAATGGCTTTGATGGCAATCATAGTTCACTTAAAATATTGGGAGTTTCACAAATCATTAGGTTTTCTTAATAAGAACCTCATTAACTCAATGAGTCCAAAGCTTTCATTAATGAACTCATTAATGAAAGCTTTGTTTAGCTTCCCTAATGTGTAAATTTGGAATGATCATGCAATTGGCTTAATGAAACACACAATCAACTCAGTACCCAAACACAACTATGCAAGATAAGAGAGAATCATGAGAGTTACAATAAGCATATATGCAACTACATATATTTAAGCACAAAGTTCAACATCAATCAATCCAAATTACAAATGTAATCATTAACCAATAATTACAGTATCAGTCCCAAGTTCCTAACTAAGAAATTACAACTCCTAGACCTAGAAAGCCATAAATCATAGCTAAAAATTGCAAACTGAAACTAAACTCCCCTTTGAAGCTTAGGAACTCAAGCCACACCACCATTCTTCAAGAGTTGATAAACCCTAGCCCTCCATAGCTTCAAGAAAAGCTCCAACTGAAGTGAATCTGTCGGCCATGGTAGCTGGGAGTGGAAGGAATTGAGATGGAGTGAATGAAAGATGAAGGAAATGGATGGGGAAGAAGATGGAGATGGAGAGGCAAGAAGATGAGAGAATAGAGGTGTTGGAGATGATAGAATGGAGTGATATCTCGAAAATAGGGTTTCTAAGTGTTTTAGGGGTCCATCTGGGTCGGATCATATGATTAGAAGCTCCATTTTCGCGTTCTGATCCGGATCTGGCGTTGCTGATACGAAGAGTTCGCCGCGGCGAAGCATGCCCGAGAGGAGCTCCGCCTAATCTTGTGATTTTGCCGCGGCGAAGATGTAAGTTGGCCGCGGCGAACTCTGCCCGAGAGACTACTGGTGAGATTTCAATTTGGCGCCGCGGCGAACTCTATTAGTGCTGATACTCTGATCTTGTGTTGTGTCATCCTTTGGTCTTTGATCTTGGCTCCAATTCTCAATTGTCCTACAATAAAAAGCAACAATTTGAAGCATCAATTGTCCTAGAAATCAACTGAATACAATTAATAACCAATTATGACAATTTTACCCTCAAAAAGATACTAACTCAAAGTAAGGACTCTTAATCTAAATTAAGCACAATTATCATTAAAAGGAGCCAAAATCTATGATAAATACCCTTAAAATGATATGAAATAACATAGAATAATTGAGCTAAATCAATGAATGACCCTCCACATTCCCCTTACCATACCTCTTCATTCCATTCATACATAAACCAACATCCACCATTAGAACAACATTATGACTTATCACCTCCACCATACAATCCACACTTTGAACACTTTCCTTCACATCATCCATATCATGAGCCAAACATTCCATCACATGAACCTTACTACCAATACCCTTCCTCATCTCACCAACAATTTCATGAACCATCACCGTCATTCCATCCATGTCCCACTCCATATCTTGAACCATTCTCACCATATAATTCCCCCTTTGAACCATCTCCTTCGCCAAATGACTACCACCACTAGCCCTTGTCCCAGTCTATGTACCAACCCCTTCCCCCATCTCATGAACATGAATTTAGTGAACCTGACCCATTTCTCACTATTCCTAAGAATGACTAGATACGATTTTTAAGAGAAGCTTATGACCGCTTGAATTCATACTACCATGGATTACTTGAAGAGGTAGAAATGTTTGGAATTTCTAAGGAATCAGAGGAAGAGTTAGAAGAATGTCAAAGTGCATTGGGAAAGTTCTTGAGTGATATAGCACAAATTGAATCTGGGATGGGGAAGGATGAATCAAAGTGTCCAAATTCACTCATGCAAGAGGCCGACATGAAGCAAGAATATCTACAAACTCACAAGGACTTGTGCCCTACATCAGGTAATATTGCTCCTCTTCTTGAGGAGATTGACCCTTGTACTAGAATTACTATTCCTGTTGAAGTTATTGATAATGTGAGTGATGATGAGGTGGATGAGGAAATCATAGTTGAATCCCCTCAAATACTTAACAATAAAAATTCTCACTTAAACACTTCTAATAGTAGTTGTTTAGTTGATGATGTTGCTTGCACTGTCACTGCTTCTTTATGTGAAGAACATGCTTCTCTTTCTAGTGCTAGATTGGATGGTGAAACTGATTCTGATTTGAATGAACCTTTATCTTGTTCTTGCAATGCTCACACTATATGCATGGATTGCATTGATAACAAAAATGATATACTTGTTAAGTGGCAAAAGCAGAACTTTGGTAAAGTGTGTGCATTACCTTCTAGTATTGAAAGTGCTGAAAATATAAAGCATGATGTTGATGTGAATTGCCTAGAAGATGATTCTGTAAAAAAATGTGAACCTAACCATTGCCTTAAGAATCAAATTCATGATAATTCCAATGAGTTCATAGTTTTTAATAATGTTGAGAAAGGCTTTAAAGTTTCAATTGATAAAATCATGAATATCAATAAGTCTTTCCAACAAGTTTTATCTTGTGATTTACCTTCTGATTTATCTTGCATTGTAAATAGTAGTTTGCATAAATCATTTTGTTCTTTCTTTTCTTCCCTTTCAAACACTACCTCTTGTGAATGTGATAGTGATGTACTGTACTCAAACAGTTGTCAGTTGGATTCTTCAGCTTCCACTTCACATAAGCTTGAGTATTTCAAAAATTTAAATAAAAATTTGACTCCTACTGATGGGAGTACTATTGATTTCCTTGGTTGTGATAGTTACTTGGAGAGATTAACTTCTAACTTGTCTTTATTTCATTTTTATCCTCTTCATGTTTCTATTTTTGGATGTGGTATTGTTGTTGGTTCTACTTGCTTGCAGGACTCCACACCACCTCTACTAAGGAAGATCAATAAAGGAGAAGTGAGCATATGGAAGAAATGCATGTTTCTCATCCGGGATGAGAACTTCTCCTACAAGAGTTTGAAGAGATTTCGTTCTCAAGGTTGTCCCTTTCCTTCCTTAACTCTTATCTTTTGAATTATTTGCTTGTTTTGTGAGATAAGTGTGGGGGAGGGACATACCCAGTAGTAAAAGTAGTTTGTTTTCTTTTCTTTTCTTTTCCTCCCTTTTTGGTTTTGGTTTCTCTTGTTTAGGGTTACACTCGAGTTTTGCATTGGGGACAATGCAAGATTTAAGTGTGGGGAAGAGATTGATATTCATTGATTGTGTTGTGTTTTCCTATGTTTATTGAAAATCTGGTTTCTAAAAAAAAAAAAATTTCAAAATTTTGATTGATTCTTAAACTTAATTGAACATTTTAAGTCAAAATTTTTGAAAATTTTTGCTTCAATTAACTTACACTTGAATTTATGTATTCTTGGACTTTAGTAAATGTATATGAACTTGTATTAATACTCATGAGAATTGCTATTTGTTCAAAGTTGATTGTTTTAGTTTCATTGGTCACAATTCTTTAAGCTTGCTTTTATATTGATTGAGTTAATGCATGGTGATTAATCTGAAGTACAATTAATCTTTGTGCATGAGCATTTGAGATTTAGCCTTGTTGGAAGATTCTTTGAGCCTAATTTTCATTCATAGCGAGTTACATCCACCTACATTTTCTACTTTCTAGAACTTGTTCCAATTCTTAATCAAGACTTAGTTGCTTTAATGTGATGAGCATGATAGAGGCATTCATTTCTAAACCTTTACCCAAACACAAACCCATATGATTTTATCCATTGCTAACCATTTGAGCCTTCATTTTTTTTCTTAAGTGCCAAGAGATGCATTATACATTCAAGTTTCCAACATTTTTACTATTCTATTCATGATGTGTTAAACTTTGTCTTCTTGGGTTTTGAATTGCCAAAAAAAAAAAAAAAAAGAAAAGAGAAATAGAAAAAGGCAAAGAAATAGAAGAAAATGTTTAAGAAAAGCCAAAGAAAGAAAGATCAGAATAAATGGTACCAAAAGAACAAAAATTTTGAAATAAGGCAATTCATTGGTGGTTTGAAGAACAAAGTTGTGCTTTTAGAGAAATAGAGTAAATAGTAGTTGGAAACCTTTTCTGAAATGCTTGGTGCTTAATCATTTCATATCTGTTCACCTCATCTTATTTCATTTAACCCTTCCCATTATCATAACCTTAAAAGTCCTCTTGATCATTGCATTTGTGCATTAAAAGTGGAGAGGTAGGATTTTAACAAGCTTATGGCAAAGTGGTTGATTAAGTGGATTTGAGAGAAAATTACCCCAACTTGGTGAGTAGAGTGAAACAATTTATATCTTGAGTGTTTTCTCTTTTGCTCATTCCCATTGCATTGATTGTACTCTACTTTAATCCCTTCTCATTAACCTAGATCACTATGGATGCTTATTTGAAGAGTTGGATTAATGGCACTACTGCTTTCTTACTTTAAATTCATAGGGGTTCCCATTTGTATCAACACTATTCTCTTGCTTCAGTTTTGTATTGCCTTTGTCTAGGAGTACAAAGGTTTAAGTGTGGGGGATTTGATTTAGCCCAATTATTCTATGTTATTTCATATCATTTTAAGGGTATTTATCATAGATTTTGGCTCCTTTTGATGATAATTGTGCTTAATTTAGATTAAGAGTCCTTGCTTTGAGTTAGTGTCTTTTTGAGGTTAAGATTGTCATAATTGGTTATTAATTGTATTCAGTTGATTTCTAGGACAATTGATGCTTCAAATTGTTGCTTTTTATTGTAGGACAATTGAGAATTGGAGCCAAGATCAAAGACCAAAGGATGACACAACACAAGATCAGAGTATCAGCACTAATAGAGTTCGCCACGGTGAAGAGAATCTTCACCGCAGTGCCAAATTGAAATTTCACCAGTAATCTCTCGGGCAGAGTTCGCCGCGGCCAACTTACAGCTTCGCTGCGGCGAAATCACAAGATTAGGCGGAGCTCCTCTCGAGCATGCTTCGCCGCGGCGAACTCTTCGTATCAGCAACGCCAGATCCGGATCAGAACGCGAAAATGGAGCTTCTAATCATATGATCCGACCCAGATGGACCCCTAAAACCCTTAGAAACCCTATTTTCGAAAAAACACTGCATTCCATCTCCTACAACACCTCTATTCTCCCATCCTCTTGCCTCTCCACCTCCATCTTCTTCCCCATCCATTTCCTTCATCTTTCATTTACTCCATCTCAATTCCTTCTACTCCCAGCTACCATGGCCGACGGATTCACTTCAATTGGAGCTTTTCTTGAAGCTATGGAGAGCTAGGGTTTATCACCTCTTGAAAAATAGTGGTGTGGCTTGAGTTCCTAAGCTTTAAAGGGGAGTTTAGTTTCAGTTTGCAATTTTTAGCTATGATTTATGGCTTTCTAGGTCTAGGAGTTGTAATTTCTTAGTTAGGAACTATGGACTGATACTGTAATTATTGGTTAATGATAACATTTGTAATTTGGATTGATTGATGTTGAACTTTGTGCTTAAATATATGTAGTTGCATATATGCTTATTGTAACTCTCATGATTCTCTCTTATCTTGCATAGTTGTGTTTGGGTACTGAGTTGATTGTGTGTTTCATTAAGCCAATTGCATGATCATTCCAAAATTACACATTAGGGAAGCTTAACAAAGTTTTCATTAATGAGTTCATTAATGTAAGCTTTGGACTCAATGAGTTATTGAGGTTGTTATTAAGAAAACCTAATGATTTGTGAAACTCCCAATATTTTAAGTGAACTATGATTGCCATCAAAGCCATTTTCAAGAGATTTCCTATCATTCATTTCCATTCCATCATTATTATCTTAAAACACCAAAAATATAGTATCTTAGGTTTGTTTTCATTGCATTTAGTTTAGGCACCATTCATTTAAGTCTTAAAAACCCAAAACCCCATTTCATTGCATTGCATGGCATTTAGTCTAGCTTAGGTAATTAATAAAGGCTCCCAAAAGTGAAACGACCCGAGTTTGCACTATACTGCATAGCTTGGATTTATTTTTGATTGAGAACCCCAAGGCGAACGATAACAAAGGCTCTCTTTCAAATGTATAATAGTATAATCTTGCTTGTTATAAACAAATGTGTTTTGTGCAAGAGGCTAAAAAAAAATTGTATTCACTATTTAGGAAGGGGCACTTAAACCTATGGTCTATGGTAATTGTCTCTGTATGCAGATGTGAAACAATTTATTTGCATGAAATCAACATAAATTAAAAAAAAGATAAAGTAAACTGGTTGAGATTTTTAATAAAATAGTAGAGTTGGTAATATAAAATGCATGGCTCTTAAGAATTTTAAAAAAAAAAAGGAGAGATGCAAATACAATAGTTAGACTAGAACATTATGAATAGATGAGAGTAAAAATTGTTAGTAAGAATAGCGTAACAAAATTGTGATTCAAGAACTTTAGGAAATATATATGTATATGACATGTATGTGTGGTGATGCAAATGTGAAAGTTAAACAACAACATTGTATATCCTAGAGTTAAAATAAAATATATGAGATAGTGAATGGCAGGATAAACTTATTTGGAAATTAAATTTTATGGACAAAATTTCTTTTAGGAGGGAAGAATTGTAACATCCTAATTTTCATATATCTAATATTTAAATAAATTTTTATAGAATAGGTAAAGGTTAAATATATATATGTAATTAAAATAATTCTGATTTTGTGTGTGTGTGTGTGTGTATAAGAAAATGAATAAAATAGCAATGTTAAGAAGTCCCACATTGATTAAATAATAGGAAGATGGATAAAATAGCAATGTTAAGAAGTCCCACATTGACTAAATGATGGGAAGAGGGAGCTTTAGGAGCCTATATATAGGTGGTAGTTAGAGAGAGTTAAAGATGAATTAAATAATTTTCACACAAAACTGAGACAGTCTCAGTAAAGTGTTGTTTACGAGTTTGTAAACCATTGGATCGAGCTGTAATTTGGTCAGCTGATCCTAGACTTCAAACTCGTTAGCTTCAACGGTTGGATCGTCAATTCAGTGTTTGAGTTGCAAGTTATTAGGTACGTTTTTCATTTATTTATTTTTAGAGTTGGTTGATAGAATACTAGATAGTAAATTAGTGGTTTTAAATTTGTTCACCGTTGGATTAACCCGAAATTTAGAGAGTAGTCTTGTGACATATAAGAAATAAAATTCAACGGTTGGATAAATAATTAGACTTCTACAATAAGAATAAATTAACTCATATTGAGGTTATCTATCTAAATTTTTTTGAAGATAGAACATAAGTTATAAATTGAGGGTTCTCTATCTAAATTATGAATTTGGTGCTTCAAATGATATAATTTAATAATTAAAGATAATATAAGTTAAAGGAGCCTAGGAATTGAATATAAATCATCATATATATGTTCTTACCCCAAACCTTAGAAAAAGTGTTTCGAGCTAGAATTTCGAGTAACAGCTAAATATATTAAAGGGAGCGTTAAATTTTAGAAATTTATGAATAGTTTACTCTAATATTGTAGAAATAATGTTTTAATTTCAATTGTAGATATAAACCCTATTATGGCATTTTTGAGTACGGGCCTCGTTTGTGCTTGTTTGTTAGCTAGGAGACCAGGTAACTAAATTTCTACCTGTTACATGCATTGGTATGAGGTTGGTGAGTGATTTTATAACCAATTTCGTATACATATATTATGTTTTGTATGAACTGTCTTGTGAGATAATGTTTTGAAAAGGATTGAAATCGTTTGTATTGTTAGAAATTAATGATTATGACTATAAGGTGTTATTCTAGAATTCAGTTGATTATGCATATAAATGTGTTATTTTGAACCCTGTGCATCTAGTTTTGGGTGGGGGAAGGAGATGATTGGGGTTATTGAGATGCATATACTTACCACGTGGTATCGGCCTCCATACAGAGCTTTATGGTTGGCCACTATTATTGTCCCACTAGTTCTTCGAGGGACTGCGACACCCCACTAGTCCTTCGAGGGGGGACCCATGGTCCACCGAGTGCTCTGTGGTCTTTGGCCGGTCCATATCACTCGAGTAGTGAGCTTGTCAGAGTAGCAAGTCAAATAGAAAGAACTTAGGCCATGGGTCCAGTCAGCGAAAATAAGAAGGATATAAGGATGGATTTGGGTTCATGGATTTCATATGACATGGTCTCTTTATTTGATATTTATATCTTTTGAATAAAATGAAAAGTATATTATCTCTTTTGAAACTATCAACTGTATGAGATTGGTAGAAATATTCGACTTATAAGATTATTGTGAGTTTAACTGTTAAATAAATGTCTATTGATTGGTTTTATCTCGGTGTATCCCACCTGACACCTCACTAGTCCATGCTAGTGTGTGTGATAGGTAGGGTTTTAGTTACTGAGACGTTGTCTCATCCCTATTGTTTAACATTTTTCAGGTGAAAGCTTTAGAAGGGGGACGTTAGGGAAGGCTCAAGAGGAGTAAAGCTACATTAATGACTTGTAGTGTCTCCTCGATTTATCAGTTATGTTGTATCCTGTATACTCCCACCTTAGGATAAGCTGTGTTTAATTGATTCATGCATTATGATGTGTTATATCCTTTGAGTTGTACTATTGTGATATGCGTGCTGGTAGTTGGCCAGAGGCTTAAGATCGCATGTGATTTGTTTATGAATTTATTATAAAATATGAATTTCTCATTTAATTCTTAATATTTTGATCTATGAGCTATATTATATGTTGTTTTGTAACCATATTAGATGAGATTGATCATTTCTTACATAGGTTGTGTTTAAATGAGTTAAGAAAAGTTCTTTTATCCGTGATAGGATGTATAATTGGGTGCTGCTCTTTTCTATCACGGATAACATTATGATATAGTTAGTTAGTATAAATGACTGTGATATAATTTGGGTTCATATTTAGCATGGTTTCGTTATAAAAAGCTATTTATTAAAGTTACTATATGTAAAAAAAAAAAAAGGGTTAAGTTTTTCAGTTTATTTAGGAAGGTTGTTTCAATTTACATCATCTATAACTTCCTCTTCTTGGAGTATCGAACTTGTTCCTACTTCACTATGCCATATCCATCTTGTATATCGAAGATTTATACCATCACAAAGCAGGTGATCCCTAATATCATCAACACTTAGTCGACTCTCATTTAAACACTTGACACGGGGGCAAAAATACATTCCATTGTTGCTAGGAGCATTCTTTTTAGCAAATTCAATAAATCATTCTACTCCGTTCTCATATTCATCACTTGTTCTCAAAGCATTTATCCAACTATGATCCATTCAGTTGCTACCTAACGAATTTTGAACAATTTAATTCCACTCAGCACAGTCCCAATAAACATTAACCGAATTCAAAACTAATGATATCAATTGAATCGGATTCATTCCAATTACAACATAAAGCATCTCATAATAACTATATCATCATGCTGATTCCTAAAATTTAAAAAGACATAAAAATTATTTTTACAAGTAGTGGAGATTTTACATATAACATAAAAAAAATCCAAAGATTATGAGAACAAAGCTTTCTATTGACAACTAATTAATGCATAACAATCTTTTTAATCTTCAAATCCATTATCCAATTAATAAACACCCAATTTTTAAAGCTTCCTCTTGAATGTAATTAACATTCTAATTCAATACATATAGGAAAATTCTCTTTTAGACATTTTGACAAACATTTTTTATGTATTAATTTTCAAACAAGTTAGTTAATAAGAATTTCAAACTTCAAATCCATTACCCAATCAATGTAAACAAATTTCAACCTATCTAAATGCAATTTTTTCATTAATAATTTAATGTATACCTAATCTTTAATCTAAATTCAATACATATAGGAAACTATCTAAATGCAACATCTCTTAGGCATTTTGACAAACACCTTGTATGCATTATTTTTCTAACAAGTATTAACAAGGTTTGAAATCTTTAAATTTTCTATCCAATCAATATATACAAATTTAAAACTATCTAAACACAATTCTTCAATAATAGTTTAAACAACAACCTTAGAAACCAACTCAAAATTCCTCAAGTCACACAAACCCACGTACAACATATTAAACCCACAACACAACCGTTGAATGAACTTATCTTCACTGTAGATCGAAACGGTTCTGGCTTGCCTTCGAATCAGAGATCATCACATCCTGGAGAGAGGAGGAGGATGACGAGCTGCTGTATGTGTGAACTTCATTGCTTCAGCCTTGTTAATCGATGGCGACGAGCTACTGCAACACGGAAATAATAGTTGATGCAAAACGATGACAATGGAGGGAGGGCTCGCTGCAGAATAATGGCCTTGAGAGAGCTGAAATGAGAGGGAGAGTTTTAGAGTAGCTCACGGCTACCGCAGGTAGAAGACAAAAATGAGAGGGAGAGAGCAAAAAATCAGAGTTCCCACGCGCTAGCTGCTGGCTGGTGACTAAATTAACTTCGCGGTACTGATATGAAGCTGATGAGGGCAAATTTTTTTAAAAAATAAGCCACTTCACGTCTGTTTCTTTAAAAATAGACATAAAGTAGCATCTATTTATATCAAACAGATGTTAATTCATGTCTATTTGGGATAAACAAACGTGAAGCCACATCTGTTTTCTCTGAACAGACGTGAAATCACGTTTGTTTTTATTAAACAAACGTTACTTCACGTCTGTACAGACGTGAAGTAATGTCTGTTTTGTGTAAACAGATGTGAACACTATATATTTCTCCTCTGTTTTTTAGAACAAACATAAATGAGAGAGGTAAATAACACATTTTTTTGTAGTGAGTCAAGGCATGTCATGTCACCACCATATGAACAAGTAGAAAGAGATAAATAAAGAGATGAAAAAGAAGAAATAGATTCATCCTCATTGAAATATCCTACCTTTAACCCCCTCAGAGTATGCATTCGTAAGCGTTATGGTTCAAGCAAATCATGACACAAGCCCGTGGATTTAAAGTTTCAACATAATTACTCGGGTTACTATTTACTGTTTAATTTTCAGATTACAGGTCCACCTTCAAAAATTCATAACTAATTCCATAAAAATCGTATTGAGGTGTTCTAAAATTCTACAAAAATCTATTTCAATTCTCTTTAAGGAAAAAAAATATCCAATTGGACTTATCCTTGCCCAATTTGTACAATTAAATCAATAAATATTACTGTTCATTTCATAAAATCTAGAACTTCCAGATTTTACGCCTCAACTTTGGAAATTCGTATTTCCTTATGTACTCATCCAATTGAGGTGATCTACCTCTCATTTTAAATCTTGGGATGTGTACTATGAGTCTACCAAATATCATGACTTAAATCATTCGTTTGATAGGTCAAACTAGAGCTACAAACTTACTGCTCCAGGGCCTACGTTTTATCCCTTAACATCTCTTTACTTTAATTCTTTTTATTTCTTTGGCATACATAACATGGGCTTACTCTTTCCCATTCATGCTCATACATTTCTATACATACCATAAGCATTATAATTAAATACATGGCATCATTTTCATCCACAACATAAATTACATAATAGGAGAATTACACATTGAATAATAATAACATTCATTAACATGAACAATTCTCCACTTTCTTCTCATGCCATCATTGCCCATTGATGATTCACCTATGTAACATCCTAAAATTTCTAACCTAGAAATAGGGAAATATGTCATACCCTGATATCTTTAGTATGACTAATAAAAGATTTAGGGCTGACCAAGGCCAGGTGAGATAAAAGATAGATAAACAGCATAACAATTGAAGTGAGAACTGAAAAAGGACCAAATTGTCATTTTTAAAATGATTGGTCTACAAAGGGCATTATCGTAATTAGTGTCCGGAAATCCTAAAAATTTCCAGTAAATCATGGAAAATAGAATTAATGCCGTAGAATGGTATTTGAGGTCTAGAAAGTAAATACAGGTTGAAAATAATTTATTCAAAATTATTTTAATTATTAATATTCTGGCTAAATTAAGGAAAATTAGCCAATATTAATTTTTAAAAAATACTTAGAGATCTCAAAAAATTATGAAAAATTAAAGAAATTCATTTAGGAATTATGGAAATTTATAAAATTATTTCCAATCATAAATGATGAGGAGGTTAGCTTTAATTGAATTTAAAGCTAAATTAATATTGGTAGATTTTCTGTTTTTACAGAAATGACAATTTAAGGAGTTATAGAGGGAGAAAAATTATGAAATTAATCAGGAAATACCCCTTTACTGAGACATAATTAATGGTGAGCTGATATAAGAATTTTGAGATACTAGAATTTTTCAGCTATCAGATAAAATAAACCAATACTATATTAAGACTCAGTGAACTGTCTGGACAACAGGGGTGATAAAATTTCCTACAGATGGACAAGGACACATGTCACGCCTAAATTGGCCAAGAAAAGAAAAAAGAAAATAAAAAGAAAAAGAAAAAGAAAATAATAAATCAAGATAGGTTAAAACCTAATTAGGTTTAAGCAAGATGATTAGGGTTAAGTCATCTTCCGTAGGATTGTGACATGTGGCAAACATGATTCATTGGATGGCTAGGATTCAACCATCTACTTTTGAAAAGTCAAAAGTTTCTAGAAGGTTAATTAGCCAAGTTAATCAAGGGATTAAGAGAGTAAACCTTGATTAGAGCCTAATTAATCTTAATGGATAAGAAGAGATGACATAAGCCCTAATGACTCATCATCTAAGTGTCAACATATTAAGCTACCTAGCCTAAGATTTGTACATGTGGAAAGAGGTAAAAATTGGAGGGCTAAGATTAAGTCTTATGCAAGAAGGGCATATGTGGAATTAGTGAAATATGATGTAAAACCCCTAACCTCAATACATTATAATCTCATCATAACACCACTACTATGGTAGAAAAGGAAGATTGTTAAAACAAGCTACCATAGTAGAAGGAAAATTTCATATTTTTAGAAATTAACTTTCAAACTCGGGTCAACCCGTACAACGTTGCACGCAACTAAAATAATCCATTCATATCTACTGGGCCTCCGAGCCTCCGGCCCGGGTAACACATACATAAAAATCAGCCCATCCAAATAGTTTTCCACCAAGTAAAACAAATTCCATGAAACAATAGCAATGGCCTCCGGCCAACTAAACAAGGAGATAACGTATCCTCCAATTTACAATAGATCAACAATCAAAATATCACGAAAAGACCCTAACTGTGGCAATATACAATAGATCATACATAGACAAAAGCTAGAGGCCTAAAGCTAACAAGCTCAAGCCTCTGCGTCTCTTCCCGAAGGCGCACGCCTAGAACCTTCACCTGAAAACATTGTAAACCACGGGGTGAGACAAAGTCCCAGTAACCAACCTTTCCAATACTAGGTACTACTAAATAGGTGCTCGTGAGGTGTCAAGTGGGGCAGTTCACAATAATATAATAACATGATAGCCACAAAAATCATGCAAGTGCAATGATGCAATCCCATCAACCAAATCCCTCACTTTGGGGGATTTTCAGGAGCCGAAGCCGGCCTATCCCTCACTATGGGGGACGTAAGGAGCCATAAAAGGCCTATCCCTCACTCTGGGGGACGTAGGGAGCCAAAAGGCCTATCCCTCACTATGGGGGACGTACTAAGCCAACCATCATGCATTAATGGAGGCCTTACCACGTGGTAGTAACAGACAACTCTCACCAAATTCCCAATCAATGCATCATGCTCAAATCATAATCAAAGAGTAATATCATTTCACAATTAACCTCATTCAGTGGCATATCTTTCACAATTCAAGAATTCATTCATCATTAGTCAAAACCCCACAAGACGGTTTTCCTTTTTATACACAACATACGGTTCGAACATAATTACTATTTAGAGCACAAAACATAAATCTACTCACAATACCACAGAAGCAAGTACTAAGGATTGGAAAGTGGTTACCTCTCGCCTGAGCAAGGAATAACAAACCAACGATGTGGCCCCGTGCACCACCAAGACTCACAACCGGTCTACACAAGCACACAAACACACAACCATCATATATTAGCTTTCAAACTAATAATGTGGCCAAAACACACTTGGGGACACAAAATTCCTATCTCCCATCAAAACTCTACCCAACTCAAGGGGTATAACTATCAAGGCAACACTCCAAATCCTCAAAGTCCATTAAAACATCAAGTCTCCTTCCAAGCATCAATTAGAGTTCAAACCTCAAGGACCCACTATAGGAATTCAACCTCCAACATCTCATTTGAGCAATTAAGGTTCCAACAACAAATCTAAACCGATTAAACATCCAATTTAACCCTCCTTAACATAACCCAATTCACAAAACTCAAATCAATCTCTACATTATCATCCTCAATCCCAAATCATCCAATTCCATAAACCCTAACTCCAAAACTCAAGATTCTTTAAATCCAAGAAAACTACACCGATTTAAAACTTAAACTAACCCAATGCAATCAATTAAACTCAAAACAATCGGTCAAAAACCTCAGTTCCATCACAACTTAGAAAAACCTAGGGTTCCACCAAAAATCCTCAGAAATTCCAAGTAATTCAAGAAAGAAAGAAGATTAGAGGTTAAAATCACTTACTTGAGGTAATGGATCCTTAGAAATGTCTTTCCCAAGCCTCAAAACCGAAACCCTAGCAGAGCTCCTCTCTCCTCCTTCAGATTTTCTAATTTTCGCACATCTGAACCCTCCAGCGATTATATAGAATCGCGACCTTTCGCCGCGGCGAACTCCATCTTCGCCGCGGCGAACTAATCCCGAGAGGGATTACTCGCCTGAAAAACCGACTTCGCCGCGGCGAACTTCAATCTTCGCCGCGGCGAAAGCTTCCCGAGAGGAAACTCTCGCTCGCCCAGACAACCTTCGCCGCGGCGTACCCTACCTTCGCCGCGGCAAACCTTCCCGAGAAGACACTCCCCTCTGAAACCCCCGGTTCGCCGCGGCGAACATACCCTGAGAGGGGTACGTTCACCTATTCCTCCAACCAACCTCAAATCCAACCAAACACCAAGATCAAGATTAAATCACTAATCTATCCTCAAAATCAACCCAAAAGAGGCTATTAAAACCCGATAAACTTAGGATGTTACAATTCTCCCCAACTAAGGAATTTTGTCCCCAAAATTCAAGCAATCACACAAACACCACACAAACAAACACAAAACACTTACTAAGAAAACAAACGAGGGTAATCACGTCGCATCCTTTCCTCTGTCTCCCAGGTGGCATCACCAGGACTCATGCCCTTCCAGAAGACTTTCACCAATCGAATGGTCTTATTCCTCAACTGCTTGTCCTTCACATCAAGGATCCTTTCCGGTTCAGCCTGGTAAGTTAGATTGTCATCCAGCTCCACCTCCTCAGGCTCTAAGATGTGAGACGGATCAGGGTGGTACTTCTTGAGTTGGGACACATGAAACACATCATGTACGTTGGACAGGTGCGGCGGCAAAGCAACTCGATAAGCCACTTCTCCAATTCTCTCCAGAATTTCAAAGGGTCCAAGAAATCTAGGAGATAGCTTTCTCGCTTTAATGGACCTCCCAATACCAGTAGTAGGCGTGACCCTCAAAAACACATGGTCACCCTCACAAAATTCCAATGGTCTCCTCCTCCTATCAGCATAACTCTTTTGCCGGCTCTGAGCTGTCAACAACTTCTGCTTGATGATCTCAATCTTCTCTGTAGTAGCATCTACCAAATCTGGTCCTAAAACCGTTCTTTCACTCAGTTCCGTCCAACAAAGAGGCGATCGACACTTCCGGCCGTAGAGTGCTTCATAAGGGGCCATCTGGATGCTGGCATGGTAGCTGTTGTTGTAGGCAAACTCAGCTAAGGGTAGGTGATCAATCCAACTCCCCTTGAATTCAATGGCACAAGCTCTCAACATATCCTCTAGCGTCTGAATTGTCCGCTCGGTCTGTCCATCGGTCTGTGGGTGATATGCCGTACTGAACTTCAACTTAGTACCCAAAGCCGCATTCACCGCTTTCCAAAAGTTAGAAGTAAAGCGCGGATCTCGGTCCGAGACTATACTCGACGGAACACCATGAAGCCTGACGATTTCATCCATGTACAACTTGGCCATTCTCTCCAAGGTATAATTGACTTTGTAGGGTAAAAAGTGAGCAGATTTTGTCAATCTGTCCACCACCACCCAAATAGCATCATACCCTTCGGGTGTCCTCGGCAAACCTACAATGAAGTCCATGGAGATGCTGTCCCACTTCCACTGAGGAATTTCTAGCCCTTGCAACAAGCCTCCAGGTCGTTGATGCTCTATCTTGACCTTCTGGCAAGTAAACACCGAAGTACGAAGTCAGTCACTTCCTTCTTCATGTTGGGCCACCAATACTGCTGCTTTAGGTCATGGTACATCTTGGTTGCTCCGGGGTGGATGGCGTAACGGCTTCGATGAGCCTCCTCTAGGATAGTTCTTTTAATCTCCTCATCCTGGGGAACACAAATCCGGTTCTTATACTTCAGGATGCCCATATCTCCAAGTTCATAGTCCTGTACTGGGCCATCCTCCAATTCTACCCGAATCTTTGCCAACTGATCATCTTCCCATTGAGCCGCTCGTAAATCCTGATAGAATTCATAATCTCCAAGCACTGCACATAAAGTAGCCTGCTCCGACGGTACAATTGGGATCTCTAACAACTCCTCGAGCAAGAATTGTTCCTTTAAGCTTATACAGAACACATGCACTGCTTTTCTACTCAGAGCATCCGCTACCACATTTGCTTTTCCAGGATGATACTTAATCTCAAAGTCATAGTCCTTCAGGAACTCCATCCAACGACGCTGTCGGTTGTTCAACTCTTTCTGATCCACCAAGTATTTCAAACTTTTATGGTCACTGAAGACTTCGAACTGGGAGCCATACAGATAATGCCTCCAGATCTTTAGTGCAAAAACTACTGCCGCTAGCTCCAAGTCATGGGTTGGGTAGTTTTCTCATGTGGCCTCAGCTGCCTGGAAGCATATGCCACCACCTTATTGTTCTGCATTAGCACACAACCCAAACCCTTTAGTGACGCATCGGTGTAAAGAACATAAGGTACTCCGGGGATTGGAAGAGTAAGCACTGGAGCTGTAGTCAACTTGGTCTTCAGCTCTTGGAACGCTGATTCACATTTCTCCGTCCAAACAAACGGTTGATCCTTCTTGGTTAACTTAGTCAACGGCATTGCAATCTGAGAAAAGCCTTGGATGAACCTCCGATAGTATCCAGCTAATCCCACAAAACTCCGTACCTCAGTTACCGATCTAGGGACTTCCCACTTAAGTACTGCGTCCACTTTGTTAGGATCCACTGCTACTCCCTGAGCTGACACCACATGACCCAAGAACTTCACTTCTTTTAACCAAAACTCGCACTTTGACAGCTTAGCATACAACTGGTGATCCCTCAATATCCGTAGTGCGATGTGAAGATGCTCTCGATGTTCTTCCTCACTTCTAGAATAAATCAGAATGTCATCGATGAACACTACCACAAATCTGTCCAAATAAGGTCGGAAGATCCGATTCATGTAGTCCATAAAGACAGCTGGAGCATTTGTCAGTCCAAAAGGCATCACCAAAAACTCATAATGTCCATAACGAGTTCGAAAGCCGTTTTCGAAATGTCCTCTGCTCGTACCCTCAACTGATGGTATCCTGATCTCAGATCAATCTTAGAGAAAACTGATGCTCCGACTAATTGGTCCAATAGGTCATCAATTCTAGGCAACGGGTACTTGTTCTTGATTGTGACCTTGTTCAATTGTCGGTAGTCGATACACACCTCAAGCTACCATCTTTCTTCCTCACAAACAAAACCGGCGATCCCCACGGTGACACACTTGGTCGGATAAGTCCCTTTTCTAGCAATTCTTCTAGCTGCTTTTTCAACTCGACCAATTCTGAAGGAGACATTCTATAGGGAGCCTTGGAGATTGGGGTGGTTCCCGGAACCAACTCGATGGAGAACTCCACTTCTCGCTCTGGAGGTAGTCCTGCAACCTCGTCTGAAAACACTTCGGGGTAGTCCCTCACCACAGCTATCTGCTCAATTCCTCCTGCCTCATCCTCACTAATTGAAAAGAAGACAATGAAGGCCTGGCACCCTTTCCTCACCGCCTTCTCTACTTGAGCAGCTGACAACAAAACCGGACCACTTGACATTTCAGCACATAAGGCACCTACCGGGATTGTCACCAACCTCCTTTTACAATCAAGGATTGCTCCATTGGCCATCAACCAGTTCATGCCAATAATCACATCGATACCTTTCAAAGGTAGACAGAACAAATCTATTGTAGAATCTCGACTCTCAAACTGAAGTGCAAGCTCTAGACACGCTCTTCCAGTTACAACAGTGACTCCAGCAGGAGTAGACACTCTTAAGTCATAAGGTAGCTCAACCACAGGCAAGCTCAACTTCTGAGCACAGTCCACAGAAATAAAGGAGTGCGTAGCACCCGAGTCAAACAAAGCAGAAATAACATGTCCCTCAAGTAGAATGTTACCTCGAATCAAGTTTGGAGATGCAGAAGCCTCCTCATTTGTCATCGCATAGACACGTCCTGGAACGGTAGAACGACCAGCTGGAGGTGTCGGCTGACTCTCTGGACAGTTTCTGGCAATATGTCCCCACCGGTGGCATCGAAAGCACTCCCAGCATTGCCCCGCATGCCTACCCCCGCATCTGGGGCACGGTCCAGTAACACTCGGGGTGGTCACTGAAGAATCTCGACGGGAGCCCTGTCCCCCGCCAGCTTGATTGTTTGGATTCTGGCGCCTCTGCATAAAGCCCCTCTGAGCGTTCACCCTCTGATTCTGCCCTTGGTTTGTTTCTCCCTGAGCTACTCGAGCTCCCAGAGCTGTATTGACTCCTCTTCCCCACTCCTCCTGTAGGACCAGGATAACGGGCGCTCTAGCTTGATTCTCAGCCCTCCTTGCCTCTACCACCTCTCTTGTCCTTCTAGCCGCAACCCGCAGCTTCACACACATCTCCTCAAAGGTCTTGACCTCTAACAGGGCCAACTGCTGTTTCAACTCCGGCCTTGCACGGTTCATCAATTGTTGAGCTAACCAGAGTGAATGATCTTCCGTCTGCCTAGGCACATACTTTGCCAAATCTATAAACTTGTGATAAATTGATCCTCATGCATCTCTCCTGCTTCAAGGAATAGAATAGGAATTGCTTTTCCATTCGCAACTCCTTTGGAAAGAAGTGATCATAAAACATCCGCTTGAAGGTATCCCAATCCAACTGAGATATATCAGAAGGTCTTGCACTATCCCACCAATGCCTTGCTTGCTCCACAAGATAGGTGACCGCCACTTGTACCTTGAGCGGGGAAAGACAAGGAACAGCAGTAAAGATTGTCTCCATCCGCTCAATCCACTTCTCTGCATCTGACGGTTCCAAACTTCCCTTGAACTGGGGAGGATCATGACGATGCACCTCTCTCCATACTTTGGTGATGTCATTCAGCAGCGGAGGGTAAATCACTCCCTCTGAAGTATCTCCTCCCTGGCTAACCGCTCGATACTCCTCCCTCTGAGGTAAATCTCAGCTCGATCACCACTCCTAACCCCTCTTTCTCCTACTCCTCGTGCTTCTATAGTCACCTCATTCTCTCGGTCCTCTTGATTGACCGACTCTTGGTGCTTCCTCGTGAAGTCTTCTTCAAACTTCCTCAACCTTTCATCCACCACCGCCGTCATCATCTCCCTCATTTGTCTCAGAAGGCCTCATTCTCTTGAGGCGGTCCATTACCGGTTGGATCTGTTTGACGTGTCCGTACCATCCTTCCTCTCCCCAACTAAGGATGGAAACCCTCATTAGTAAAGAAAGAAAGGAAACACAAAACAAACAGGGAAGGTATGTATGAAGTATGTATATTGCCACTAGGAAAAGAAACAATTTCAAAGAAACAAACCGGCTCTGAATACCAATTTGTAAAACCCCTAACCTCAATACATTATAATCTCATCATAACACCACTACTATGGTAGAAAAGGAAGATTGTTAAAACAAGCTACCATAGTAGAAGGAAAATTTCATATTTTTAGAAATTAACTTTCAAACTCGGGTCAACCCGTACAACGTTGCACGCAACTAAAATAATCCATTCATATCTACTGGGCCTCCGAGCCTCCGGCCCGGGTAACACATACATAAAAAATCAGCCCATCCAAATAGTTTTCCACCAAGTAAAACAAATTCCATGAAACAATGGCAATGGCCTCCGGCCAACTAAACAAGGAGATAACGTATCCTCCAATTTACAATAGATCAACAATCAAAATATCACAAAAGACCCTAACTGTGGCAATATACAATAGATCATACATATACAAAAGCTAGAGGCCTAAAGCTAACAAGCTCAAGCCTCTGCGTCTCTTCCCGAAGGCGCACGCCTAGAACCTTCACCTGAAAACATTGTAAACCACGGGGTGAGACAAAGTCCCAGTAACCACCTTTCCAATACTAGGTACTACTAAATAGGTGCTCGTGAGGTGTCAAGTGGGGCAGTTCACAAGTAATATAATAACATGATAGCCACAAAATCATGCGAGTGCAATGATGCAATCCCATCAACCAAATCCCTCACTTTGGGGGATTTTCAGGAGCCGAAGCCGGCCTATCCCTCACTATGGGGGACGTAAGGAGCCATAAAAGGCCTATCCCTCACTCTGGGGGACGTAGGGAGCCAAAAGGCCTATCCCTCACTATGGGGGACGTACTAAGCCAACCATCATGCATTAATGGAGGCCTTACCACGTGGTAGTAACAGACAACTCTCACCAAATTCCCAATCAATGCATCATGCTCAAATCATAATCAAAGAGTGATATTCATTTCACAATTAACCTCATTCAGTGGCATATCTTTCACAATTCAAGAATTCATTCATCATTAGTCAAAACCCCCACAAGACGGTTTTCCTTTTTATACACAACATTCGGTTCGAACATAATTTCTATTTAGAGCACAAAACATAAATCTACTCACAATACCACAGAAGCAAGTACTAAGGATTGGAAAGTGGTTACCTCTCGCCTGAGCAAGGAATAACAAACCAACGATGTGGCCCCGTGCACCACCAAGACTCACAACCAGTCTACACAAGCACACAAACACACAACCATCATATATTAGCTTTCAAACTAATAATGTGGCCAAAAACACACTTGGGGACACAAAATTCCTATCTCCCATCAAAACTCTACCCAACTCAAGGGGTATAACTATCAAGGCAACACTCCAAAATCCTCAAAGTCCATTAAAACATCAAGTCTCCTTCCAAGCATCAATTAGAGTTCAAACCTCAAGGACCCACTATAGGAATTCAACCTCCAACATCTCATTTGAGCAATTAAGGTTCCAACAACAAATCTAAACCGATTAAACATCCAATTTAACCCTCCTTAACATAACCCAATTCACAAAACTCAAATTCAATCTCTACATTATCATCCTCAATCCCAAATCATCCAATTCCATAAACCCTAACTCCAAAACTCAAGATTCTTTAAATCTAAGAAAACTACACCGATTAAAAACTTAAACTAACCCAATGCAATCAATTAAACCCAAAACAATCGGTCAAAAACCTCAGTTCCATCATAACTTAGAAAAACCTAGAGTTCCACTAAAAATCCTCAGAAATTCCAAGTAATTCTAAGAAAGAAAGAAGATTAGAGGTTAAAATCACTTACTTGAGGTAATGGATCCTTAGAAATGTCTTTCCCAAGCCTCAAAACCGAAACCCTAGCAGAGCTCCTCTCTCCTCCTTCAGATTTTCTAATTTTCGCACATCTGAACCCTCCAGCGATTATATAGAATCGCGACCTTTCGCCGCGGCGAACTCCATCTTCGCCGCGGCGAACTAATCCCGAGAGGGATTACTCGCCTGAAAAACCGACTTCGCCGCGGCGAACTTCAATCTTCGCCGCGGCGAAGCTTCCCGAGAGGAAACTCTCGCTCGCCCAGACAACCTTCGCCGCGGCATACCCTACCTTCGCCGCGGCGAAACCTTCCCGAGAAGACACTCCCCTCTGAAACCCCCGGTTCGCCGCAGCGAACATACCCTGAGAGGGGTACGTTCACCTATTCCTCCAACCAACCTCAAATCCAACCTAAACACCAAGATCAAGATTAAATCACTAATCTATCCTCAAAATCAACCCAAAAGAGGCTATCAAAACCCGATTAAACTTAGGATGTTACATATGAAGCCTATAAATACCCCCTCACATGTTCATTTCATGCAAGACCTTTCAAGTAGGAAACCTCTTGCAATTTTCGTGTAGAGAGAGAAAGAGGAGAATTCTAGTGAGAGAAAGTCATCTGGAAGCAAGGTAAGCTTATAAAACTCTTCCATTTCAAGTTATAATAATGGTATGTTAGTTTTAGGCTATTTTAATGATGGTAGAAAGTCATTTTTCTAAGGGGAAGTGCTGCCCAAATTTTATCAAAATGATAGGGAATGGTTTAGATGAAGATTAAGCATGGTTAATGTCACATCCAGTAATATGACAACTAGAATAAGGATATTCCTAAATATTTAAGGGTCAAAAGCGATAAGGAGAAATAGAAGAATTTTGCTGGAAAATAATTATTATAATTTTCCAAGCTAATTATGAAAGTTTGACTAATTAAGGAAAATTGGTCAAGAATAATTATGGAAAATATTTTCAAGCCTCAGAAAATTAAGAGAAAATAAGGACAATATTCCTTGAGAATTATATGGGATTATAAAATTGGTTTTATGACCAATTTGCCCTTAGAGAAATTATAAAGGAATTTAAGGGCGATTTAAGCTAGTTTAAGGTCTTTTATTTGGAAAATTCCAAATAAATATTTGGAAGGAGAATAAAATCTCAAGAAAATTCTTATGATATCCCAAGGAAATATAAGAGATTATGGAATTAAAAAAAGGCCCTCAAGTATCCAGGATTTTTCCTAATTCTTTGGAAGAGTGGAAAAAAATCACTAAAGAGAAGGAAACTAGTTTTCCTTTTTATTTAATTATTGGGAAATTAAATTTGAGACAAAGAGGGCAATTTGAGAAGATAAAAATGAGAAGAATAATTTAGGGATCTGAGAGAAAATAATTACAGAGGTTAGAGCATTGTAATTATAGAAAAGAAATTAAACCCGGAGTAAAAGTGCTCCGATAAAATGTTAATCGGAGTCTTGCACTTTACTTGGCCTACAAGTTGCCACTTGTCAAGCCTTTAATGGGTGGTAATTAGAGCTTTCCAAGTGTTAAGCCACCATTGGAGAGGATCTTGACTTTTGAAATTAATTTCAATTGTCATTAAGTTAATTAAGAGGGAAAATTAAGAAGGAATAGGCACTTGACACTTGGCTCTTCATTAATGATGGTTGGTGGGATATTTTGTGCATTGAATGAGCTCATTTCCTCCCCTAAATCTGATCCATATTTCGTGCAAGGAGGGTTAGAGAGGAAAAAGGAAGAGCTTCAAAGGAAAACCAAGGAGAAGGCATCAACTTTAAGCATACAAGTGAGATCCAAGGTAAGTTTTCGGTTCTAAGATGTTCTCCACCTTATTTGCTTGAGTTGTATGGCTAAAAATCATAGCTTTTCCTTCTCTTTTGATGGTGGATGAAATGTATATATAGTAGAGGAGGAAGTTTTATGGTTCAATCTTGCTAAGACACAACAACACAAACTAGATCCTAGTGTTTGCAAGTGATTATAGTCGGTTTTGAAGCATTTTTTATGGTTACTTCTTTGAGTGTTATTTTTGGCCAAGACAAGATCTGAACCCTAGGATATGTTTTTCAAAGTTTTGAGGCTTCCATTGTGTTCAAAATGAAAAATGGTGTAAGGTAAACCTAAAGAACAAGTGTTAGAAGCCATAGAAGCGAAGTTGCAATTTTTGAGTTTTAAATCCTAAGGGTTCGGTCAAGCTGAAACTGAAAGAAGGAGATTTATTTTGTTAAATCCAAGTAGATATTTGGAATCTACATGAAAAACTATGTAGGAAAAGGTCAAGAGGGAATTTTTAGGGTTTATGGAAAATAACTCTAAAAACTCAAGAACAAAGATGGAAGCTTTAAGGGATTAGAGGTTACTTGATTTATGTTGTTAATTTTTCATGAGGAATGGTTGATGATTCTTGCTGCCATTTTTGTGGATTTCCATGTTAGGGTTTGGCATTTGTGGAAGTAAGAAAGAAGAACAAGAAAATCAAAGAGCATTGGATTAAGGTAGTAAGATTTAATTAGCCTTAATGTTGAATGTTGCATTGATTGCTATGCAATTTCATGTGCTATTATGTGGTTGAACTAAATGATGATGATGATGATGATTGTGTAGCTATACTCCTTGCTTTATGTGCCTTGGCTATTGCATGTTAGAGTGCTACATGTATGAGGTAAAGTAGTTCCCTATTAATAGCAAAAGGTTGGAATGCTTGTAATTGATGCATGTTAATGTTTTGGTTGATTGATCTTGCTACTGGGATTTTCAAAAATCTCATCCCCCCCAATTATAATGTAACATTTTAGGGCCTGTAACTCTCAAGAGCAAGCTGCAGATTGGAGGCTAAATTATGGTGAAACACCATACAAATTCGTGGACATTTGGTCATGTATAATTATCTATGGTTGGTGCTGTAATCCTTAAGCAGGATGTTAGTTTAGAGCCACATTTTATTTAGTTACTGAGCGAATCTCTACACGAAATTTGGAATGGTTATAGTTGATGTCCTGAGCTTCAAAATGATAGGCAGCACGTTAAAAATGGCCAAGTATACGATTTTTAATGATTTTTCAAAGTTAAGGTTTAGAATCTGGAATGAGGATTTTTGACAAATAGACAGTGTTGCCTTTCACAAAAACCTGACACTTTTTCATAAGGAATTGGATCATGAGAGTATTTTTTGTTCAAAGAGGACTTAAAGAGCTTTAAACAGAATTTTGAACCACCCCAATTGGATTTTTTTGGAATAAGTTATGAATTTTTGAAGTTGGGTCAGAATACTGGATTTTTACCCGATGAACAGTAAAAATCCGAAAATCAGCGTTTTTCAAGAGTTTTTGAGCCCAAGACCATCCAATGTGGTCTAAAATGATTTTAAATTAAATCCTACATGGATATGATAGTAAGGTGTGACAGTTAAAGGTTAAAGATTAAGTGGTTACATGTTAGTTTGGTTGAAAATCCTTTTCCTTACAAATATATATATGGTTCGGCCAAGCTAAGTCAATGGGAAGGGATTGGATTTTCATAAAACTAATATGATAAATGGATTCTACATGAAAAATTATGTAGGAAAGGCCCAAGAAAGTTCAAGAATCAAAGCTAGAAAAATAAACCCTAAAAATCAAGAAAAAGGGGTTTAAAGGGTTATGTTAAGTTGTGAAGTTGCAATGATACTTAATGTTGTGTCATTGATTGCCTAATAGGCTATACATAACAAAGGGGCAAAGATCTAGTCAAGAAGAAAGAGTTCAAAAGGAAGGAAAGCATTCAAGGTAGCTTTTGCAATTCATTATATTAGAGTGTTACCTTACTTTGTATGATTATGGCTATGTGTTTTGCTAATCTGTTATGCTATGAGGTGGATGAGAATGTTATGTTATATGATGTTGCCTCATGCAAATTATGCCTTGGCTTATGCTATGTTGAGTGCTATGAATGTTTATGATGATATGTCCTTGCCATAGCATGAACATAAAGTTAAAGTATGCATGCATGTAGCTTGATTTACAATGTATTGTGTGACCTTGATAATGTATGCAATTGCTACTAAGATTCCCCAAGAATCTTACCCCAATATTTAAATAAACCCTAGGGCCTTCAACATCCAAGGGCAAAGGAAAGGAGTTGGCTCTTACTTGAAGAGGTAGTAAGCCATAGTAACTTTATATGGCCTTGAACCTTTCTATTTTGGAGGAATGTAATATGAAGCATGCTTTATGTTTCCAATAGTATGATTAAGGTTAGAGGTATACAAGCATGAGTAGAATAGTCCAAGCATGATTAGAAATAGCTAATATAGCTAAGGAAAGTATGCTATGATATGAAGTGGTTAATTAAGTTAAGTTACCCTTCTAAAGGGGGTAAAAAGTCAACTAAAAGGGATTAAAGTTTGACCATTGACCATTTGAGTAAACGAGTGAGTTAGGTTTTGAAATTTGGCAAGCAAAGAGATCTTATTTTTCTCTTTAAAAGGAGGGGTAGTTTGCCTAATTCCGATAACCGAGCAGAAAGTTTTGCCTTTCCAAAGTTAGGCAAAAATCAAGTAAAATCCGAAAATGACCAAATGAACAGTAACTTTTTCAAAGAAAATTGGGCTCGAATTCCAAGGAAATCAGTCCAAAAACTATTTTTCCTCAAAATTTTATCCAAATAGCTTTCCGCAAAACTTGGAATCACTCGATTTTAATTTTTCTACAATTAGTTATGAATTTTCGAAGTTTGCCACATTTTAAGGTGACAATGAATAGTAACCCGTAAATGAAAATTTTCAAACTTGATTTTTCATCATTTGTAGCCTTCATAAGTGATTCCAAATGCTTCCGCAAGATAAGTTATTTGGTATAAACATAAGGTGTTACATTTTTGGTATTAGAGCAAATGGTTCTGGCAACCAGAACAAATTTTAAATTTTAAATTTTAAATTTTTATGCTCTAGATTTTGAGGAAAACATTTTACACTGTTCATTAATAAGTTTATTTGGTTATTAGGATTACAGAAAGCTTAGGTGATGGCTGTCTGTGATAGTGGAAGTGGAAAATAAGAGAGACTATTAGCAAGGTCATGCCCGGTGAGCCATATCCATGGTGGTACGAGAGACATGGTGGTACGAGGATATTGAGAGGTACGGAGAGCTTAGCACCAAATTCCCAACTATCCATGTAGATTACTTCGGTTTCAAGGGGAAGGCTCCAGAGAGAGACATAGCCACAGTTGTCTCTAATGATGTACCGGCAATCATTAGGATACCTAATGATGATGGGGCAGGTCCAAGTCAGATCCCTCTACCTGAGATTAAGAAAGAGTTTCAGTGCCTTGCTCAGCTAGTATAGGAGTTCCAGTTTAGGAGCTATTTCATTAAGCCTTATGAGCACCAGGAGGCTGATGTGTACTTGAGGTTCTTAGAGGATATTAAGAGCCTCTATTATTGGGTAACTAGAGAGGATCGTACCCTGGGGGATAATGACTGGATCCTAGCCCTGTATCATATAGTTCCCAGGACATGGAAATGGGATGAAGGGATCAACGAGATATGTGACCGCCTACCCAGATGTACCTTCCTGGAGATGGTTGAGGCCATAGAGACTTTTGTATGGGCTACTTTTCCGTGAGCTGATCACGGCTAGTATTAGGCTTATGATGTACATAGTATGAATACTTTTTGGGCTTGTGTAAATAAGTTAGGCTCACTGCTAAGCACCTTGCATAATCCTTTTTTTTGCTGTACAAATGTTAGCTATATAAATATGAGAAGTATGTTTTGCGATAAACGATTGAGAAATTCCTTTATTCTCCCATAGTTAATTAAGAACGAAACAAAATGGTAAGAACACGGAGAGGAGCAAGAAACACTCCTGAGGAACCACATAGAGATCCTATCCAGCAAGTAATGAATAGGCTGGATGAGCGGTAACGAGTCGTACAGCAAATACAAGAGGCACAGTTACGGCAGCAGGAAGAGAGAGACGCTGTTATAGCAGCAGCGATTGCTCAGTTACAATAACCTGAGCAAGCACAAGCTGAAGCAGCTCCACAAGTCCAACAGCAAGTACCTGAAGAGCAAGCAGGACTGACTGAGAACCAAGGAGATATTCAGCAGTGGATTACAAAATTTTGCAAGCATAATCCACCAGAATTCAAGGGTTCATTAGAACCACAAATAGCTAAAGATTGGATTACTCGACTAGAGAAGATCTTTCGAGTAATGGGATGTTCATCTAAGATCAAGGCTCAGATGGCAATCTATAAGCTAGAAAAAGAAGCGGATCAGTGGTGGAACAACACTGAGTTAGTACTACAAGCCAGCAACACTCTAGTTGTAACACCTCATGTTTAAATCAATTAAGTTTCTTGTGGAAGCATTTGGAATCACTTTAGAAGGCTACAATTGATGAAAATCAAGTTTGAAAATCTTCATTTACGGGTTACTATTCATTGTCACCTTAAAATGTGACAAACTTCGAAAATTCATAACTAATTAGAAAAGTTAAAATTGAGTGATTCCAAGTTCTACAGAAAGCTCTTTAGATACAATTTTGAGGAAAAATAGTTTCTGAACTGATTGCCTTGAAATTCAAGCTCAATTTCCTTTGAAAAAGTTACTATTCATTTGGTCATTTGCGGATTTTATTGTATTTTTGCCTAACTTTGGAAAGGCATAACTTTTTGCTCAGTTATCAGAATCAGGCAAACTACCCATCATTTTAAAGAGAAACATCAGATCTCTTTGCTTGCCAAATCTTATGACCTAACTCACTCGTTTGATAGGTCAAACTGGAGCTACAAACTCACTACTCCAGGACTTATGTTTTATCCCTTAACATCTCTTTAATTCTTCTTATTTCTTTGGCATACATAACGTGGCCTTACTCTTCTCGTTCTGCTCATACACTTTCATTCATGCCATAAATATTATAATTAAATACATGGCATCATTGGCATCCATAACATAGTTCACAGAATAGTAGAATTATACATTTATCAACAGTCTCATCCATTAACAAGAATAATTCTCTACTTACTTCTCCTTGCTTTCCATGCCATTATTGCCCATCATTGATTGACCTAAATGGTTGGTTAGGGAGCGGTGAGATTCGGGGGAATCTCAGTAGCAAACACTACCCATAAGCATGCAAGACATAATGCATATGCATGACATGTTATAACATTAACACATGAATGCCATGGAAAGTAAGCTAAAGCATTTCATGCTTCCATAACATATTGCCAAAGCAAAACATAACAAACTGCAAACATAACTTGCAAACATTTCATCATAGCTTAGTCACATCATGAACAACACAATCACATCATGCAAGCATACATATCAAGCACACAGTATAGGTAAGTTCACTACCTTGTAAAATGGCTTTCCCCTTGCTTTTCCTTTGATTCCCTTGTCTTTCCAACATGTGGACATTCGGTCAACATCACCAAACATCCTCTTGGATGTGCAAAGGTCCTAAACATAGTCACATTGATCATACAATCCATTAGGACCACTAGATTATATAAAGTTCAAGACTAGCTTTCTTGAACCTCAACCCTTTCTCTTAGTTTTAGGGTTTCTTTGCAACTTTTCTAACATAAATCTTATCATTTCCCATCCTTAGATCCATTTCTTGTCAATTAGAACCACTTTAGATGGCTTAGATTCAAGAATACCAAATCTGAAAATTTTGCTTCACGGGTACTGTTCACGCAGAATTTCCAGGAATTTTTGCTCAACTTTTGAAAATTCATAATTAATTCTATAAAATAAAAATTGAGTGGTTCCAAGTCTCACTGAAAGCTCCTTAAGTTAAATTTAAGGGAAAAAAA